>NC_084737.1:54023773-54048773 GCF_033978785.1 Entelurus aequoreus
ATCCCTTTTTTTCTCTCTTTGTAACCCAACAGTGAATAAATAAATGAATAGATGGGTAAATTGACAAACAATGAGAAAGCAAATAATTATTGAATCCAAAAACAGTAATTCAAGTTATCATAAATAAATTGTTATGTAATGTATGAGATGAACAAAATAATTTAATTAATCTAATTTTATTTTAAGTAAGGTTCAAGAAGTTTATCAAGATTGTTCTTCTTTGTACTTTGTGAACACTTGTAGTTTCAACAGTTTCTTGAATTGGATCATATTATTACTTTGTTTGACTTCCTTGATTAATCCATTCCATAATTGAATTCCACATACTGATATTCTAAAGCAGGGGTCACCAACCTTTTTGAAACCAAGAGCTACTTTTTGGGTACTGATTAATGCGAAGGGCTACCAGTTTGATACACACTTAAATAAATTGCCAGAAATAGCCAATTTGCTCAATTTACCTTTAACTCTATGTTATTATTAATGATATTTACACTTAATTGAATGGTTTAAAAGAGGAGAAAGCACGAAAAAATGACAATTACATTTTGAAACATAGTTTATCTTCAATTTCGACTCTTTAAAATTCAAAATTCAACCGAAAAAAAGAAGAGAAAAACTAGCTAATTCGAATCTTTTTGAAAAAATTAAAAGAATTTATGGAACATCATTAGTAATTTTGCCTGATTAATATTAATTTTAGAATGTTGATGACATGTTTTAAATAGGTTAAAATCCAATCTACACTTTGTTAGAATATATAACAAATTGGACCAAGCTATATTTCTAACAAGGACAAATCATTATTTCTTCTAGATTTTCCAGAACAAACATTTTAAAAGAAATTCAAAAGACTTTGAAATAAGATTTAAATTTGATTTTACAGATTTTCTAGATTTGCCAGAATAATTTTTTTGAATTTTAATAATACGTTTGAAGAAATATTTCACAAATACTGTTTGTCGAAAAAACAGAAGCTAAAATGAATAATGAAATTAAAATGTATTTATTATTCTTTACAACAGAAAAAATAAATTTACTTGAACATTGATTTAAATTGTCAGGAAAGAAGAGGAAGGCATTTAAAAGAAAAAAAAGTTATGTGTTTAAAAATCCTAAAATCCTTTTTAAGGTTGTATTTTTTCTCTAAAATTGTCTTTCTGAAAGTTATAAGAAGCAAAGTAAAAAAATTAATGAATTTATTTAAACAAGTGAAGACCAAGTCTTTAAAATATTTCCTTAGATTTTCAAATTCTATTCGAGTTTTGTCTCTCTTAGAATTAAAAATGTCGGGCAAAGCGAGACCAGCTTGCTAGGAAATAAATACAATTTAAAAAATAGAGGCAGCTCACTGGTAAGTGCTGCTATTTGAGCTATTTTTAGAACAGGCCAGCGGGCTACTCATCTGGTCCTTACGGGCTACCTGGTGCCCGCGGGCACCGCGTTGGTGACCGCTGTTCTAAAGGTTTTAAGTGTTGTACGTGCATACAAATGTGTTAAATTATATTTTTCTCTGAGGTTATATAGTTCCTCTGTTGTTGAGAATAAGTGTTGTACATTCTTGGGTAGCAGATTATAGTTTGCTGTGTACATAATTTATCTGTTTGCCAATGCAACAATTTATTGAATTTCAATATGTTTGATTCAATAAATAAAGGGTTTGTTCTCTATAGCCAACATTATGTATTATCCTACTGATCTTTCTTGTAACACCGTTAGTGATTGAAGCATACTTTTGTAGTTATTTTCCCATATTTCTGCACAATAACTTAGATATGGTAACACTGGCGAGCAGTACAGAATATTGTGAGCGATTTTTGGTCCAGAACATATTTTGCTTTAGTCATTTTTTATGTGTTTCTTGTTACTTTATGTTGTCTATTTTTACATGGGATTTCCAGTTTATTTAATCTAATTTTTTATTTTATTATTACGCCCAAACATCTGATTTAATTTACTCTTTCAATATATTCTCCGTCTATTTGTATTTGACTTTTTCTTCTACTGTTACCAAATAACATTATTTTAGTTTTACTGAGATTCAAAGATGGTCTGCTTTTGCCAAACTATATCTTTCATGTGTTCTTTTCTTCTGTTATTATTTGTTTTAGCTTCTGTGTGTTCTCTCCTGAACAAAACACAGTTGTATAATCTGCAAATAGTACTAATTTGAGGTATTTTATAACTTTACAAATGTAATTTATATACATTTAACAATATTGGTCCCGGTATTGATCCCTGGGGTACACCACAAGATATATTTAGCTCTGTAGATGTGTGCTCGCCTAGCTTCAATCATTTATTCCTGTTGGTCAAGTAGCTTCTTACCCAGTTCAAGACCAGCCCTCTAATACCATACGGTTCTAATTTGTTTATTAAGATATTATGATTATTGTATCACATTTTTGTTAGATCCATAAACACTGCAGCAGCACACTGTTTACCATCTACTGCGTTGGCGATATATTCCATTGTTTTAATTAATGCCATTGATGTTGGCTCTGTATCCGTATTGGTTGTCTGTGAGTGTTTATGAATTTGTCCAATCTGTTGCTAAACCATTTTTCAATAATTTTAGAAAACTGTGGAAGTGAGGAAACAGGTCTGTAGTTTGAAAACTGGTGTTTGTCTCCAGTCTTATAAATCGGTACGACTTTTGCTATTTTCATTTGGTTTGGGAATTTGCCTGTTTGAAATTATAGGTTGCTGATATATGTTAAAGGTTCTGAAATCTCTTCAATAAGCTTTTTTATCATCTCCTTATCAATGCCGTTATATTCAGTTGAGGTCTTGAATTTACATTGTTTCACAATATTGATTTTTTTCTCTTTTGTCACACTCTTGAGGAACATCGAGTTGGGATTTCTGTCTATAGTGTCATTCAAGTTGTCAACTAATTTTGGATCTGGAATCTTTTTTTCCAGATTTGGTCCAATATTTACAAAGTAGTTATTTATGTTTTTCAACTATTTTGCTCATATTGGAATTGTTTTAATTTTCGTCTGAGAAGTATTGAGGCTAATCTTTTTAGCACCATTTTTACAATGCTATTTAGGATGCTCCACGTTGCTCTCATGTTGTTTTGTTCCCGTCTAATAACTGACTCTAATATTCTTTTCATACATTGTGGTATGCTAGTTAGCTAGTTCTTATACATTTTGTACTTGTTTTCTGCCTCTGTAGATCTTTGTGTTATAAATATTCTATATAATGTATGCTTCTTGTTGCAAACATTTTAGTCATTTTGTCATCAATGGTTGATTGTTCTTCTTTTGCCTTCATACTATCCATCCATCCATCTAGTTATGTTGCCTTCATACTATCCATCCATCCATCCAGTTATGTTGTTTCAATTTACACTGTTGTCATATTTGTTGGAAAAAATCCCCATATGCATCATCTACATCGTTTTTAATGTATAAATTGTCCCAACTTTGAGTTCTCAGATCATTCTTGAAAGCTATCATATTTTTTGCTCTATGCATATTCTTTGAAATGTCTTTTTGTCATCAATGTTTATCTTCTTGTAGTTTCTGTTATAGATTGTGAAAACCGGCAGATGATTGCTGATGTCGGATATTAGCAGACCACTTGTGGTATTTTTTTCAAAAATCATTGGTAAATATATAATCAATAAATGTGGCGCTGTGTCCTGAGTTTCTGCTCGGCCTCATGATTTTAGGGTATATGCTCATGCTATACATTGTATCTATGAAGTCATTTATGACCTTTTGTTTGTTAGGGTTCAATAGGTCAATGTTAAAGTCACCACATAAAGTTATTTTTTGACTGATTTCTGTAAAAGTTACCCTAATCCAGTTCTCAAATGAATTAATGTTTAACTTAGGTGTTCTATATATGCAGTTGGTTAATATGTTTTTGCTTTTTCCATGATATATTTCAATGGTTAAATATTCTAAAATAGCTAATTACTTTTACCACTTTATTGTTCAAGTTCTTTATCGCGTACACAGCTACTCCTCCTCAGTACTTGTTGGTTCTGTTGATATAAATTAGTTCATATCTTTCCAGGTCAAAATATATTCCTTTTTTAGTATGTATCCACGTTTCTGAGATAGCAATCACTTTGCACGGTTCGTCGTTGAATTGTTCCAAAAAATGCATCACCTTGTTGTAGTTTGCATACAAGTTTCTGCTGTTGACATGAATAATCAACAGTTTGTTGTCAGTTTTAGTGTTGCTATTATATTGCTGATTTGTATAAAGAATACAGTTATTCTTGATGTGGGAGGAAAAAAAAGTGTTTTCTTCTCTGATTGCAAATTATAATGATCTATGTTGCAGAAGGTTTTTAGTTCCATATTTTCCTGTTCAGAAATCTTTTGTGTTGCTCTTTGAATGTCCATAAGTGTCTGGTCTTCGGACTCGCACTACAACTGTGCTTCTGTTTGTTGTGGTCCTGCCCTCATCCTCCTCTAAAGCGGCTAGCGGTGGTACGCGGCTCTGCTGCTCTGCAGGCCGTTGGAGAAGACAAATATCTACAAATATGCGGGGATCCAAAGCATTGCATAAAGTAGGGAAAGTGGGAACATTTTACTTGTAACTCATTCAGTACCAGTGACATGCGGTGAGGTTCATGGCTGGTGAGGCACTGACTTCATCACAATCAGATTTACAAATATATTAACCCTAAAGAGTATCTTATTCACCATTTGATTGGCAGCAGTTAACAGGTTATGTTTAAAAGCTCATACCAGCATTCTTCCCTGCTTGGCACTCAGCATCAATGGTTGGAATTGGGGGTTATATCACCAAAAATTATTCCCAGGTGCGGCGCCGCTGCTGCCCACTGCTCCCCACTGCTCCCCACTGCTCCCCTCACCTCCCAGGGGGTGAACAAGGGGATGGGTCAAATGCAGAGGACACATTTCATTACACCTAGTGTGTGTGTGACAATCATTGGTACTTTAACTTAACTTTAACTTTACTTATACAAACTGTAGCACACAAAAATGCACATTTAATAAAAAAAAAACGTTATTATGGTCTTACCTTTACTTATAAATGAAGTCCATGCGCCGCTCCTTCTGAACAAAAGCATCGATAACTTGTTTATAGAAGTCTTCCTTATCTTTCTTCAGTTTTAAAAGTCTCTCTGTCTCGATGGAGATCTTCCTTTAATTATTACCTCCTGCTTCAATTGAAAGTCCAGTTTAGAAAACTGTTTTATTTTAGATATGTAATCCTCCATGGTAAAAGTCCAGGCGAGAGGAAAAAATAAACGATCGCTAACTGTTGCTGCTTGTTGTCACTCATTCTGCAGCCGAGTAGTCGCAAAAATGATTCCTGGGATCACTAGCGCCCTCTACCACCATGTGGCGGGATTACTGCGAGCCTCAGCCAGTGCGTCTTCGCAGCCGTTTTATGATTGCTCAGCACAAGAAATACGTTACACACATACAGTTGTTGACAAAATACACTGTACATTATATACCTCAGCTAACTAAACTATGGAAATGTATAATATAATTCATATAGCAATACGGTCTCACTGCACAGCAGGCCAGCAGTTAGCCAAGTCATTGCGCAATCCATGGTGAGGCTCAACTGGCTGGTGACTCACCGCAAGTCTCTTTTCAGTATTTGAACGGCAAATGGGAAAATTCAGCAATTTTGAATACAAATAATCTAAAACTGGTGAAGTTAAATGGAAAATAACTTTATGGTATAATCACTGGATACATATAACAATTAAATTAATTTTTTTTCTTTTTAAATTGTTTTTCTTTCCATGATGGCACGTGAGGCCCCGCCTCACCTGCCTCCCCTGACTGCACGTCACTGTTCAATACAGTTGGTCCCCACTAGGGCATGCCATCAGACATTTAAGTTTCATGAAGCTGATATTGTCACATGATTGACAGCATGAATGAGAAAATCACCAGGTCTCCTTTTTGTTCCAGACTGCTGTCTTCCCCCCAAGTTAAAGCCAATTCGTTGTGTATGGAAAAGGTGAGGAACGAGAATTACGGATGCTAAAATACTAACTTACCACATTCCTAACACAGTCATGTGCTAATTTCTGCTAACAATAAACCAATAGTGACTTTTTGGGAGACATCTCAGTGAAATCATCACTTATGTCAACTGGTTTGTCTGGGTAGGTTAAACCAACTACCGTACAAAACTGAAGACCTTGTTCAGAAGATGCTGATGCTGGTGCCTGCAGACCGCATCTCGGCGCCAGATGCCCTGCGTCACTCCTATTTTAGCACGCTGCCGGAGGCCGTCATGCACCTGAGGGACAGTAAGAGCCAATCACCTAATGACGTGTTCATCATTTAACATCCCAAGTCATGTTTATGTGTCCTCCTAGCCGTGTCCATCTTCAAGGTGCCTGGCATTTACCTAGAGACGGAGGTTCGTGACACCTTGAACCCCAGCAGGCAAGTCAGACCTTCACTGCTGCTTGCCGCCAAGTTCTGGTGACATCATCAATACAAGAAATCAAGTGCCAACAGTTCAACTTGTGCTATGAGTCCAAGATGTGTTGGAGTGGAGGAGCTGACTTGTATATTTCATTCATTACTTGCTCCTACAGCATCAGTTATCATCTCTTATCAGCTACAGAGTCTTCAAATGTCCACCGAGAGTTATCATGAATAATTAATCGCCTCATTCCTTCGCAAAAAAGTCCTTGTTAGTCACAGCCAGAGTACAAAATCTGTCAGTAAGGCCTTGTTCACACTACAGGTCAATTACGATTGAATTTGCCCCTATGTGACTTGTATCTGATTTTTACAAGTCAATGTGAACAGTGCAATTCCAAATTTTTCAAATCCGACCCAGGCCTCTTTTGTATGTTGTTCATACTTTATACATGGCTCTGGCTGACCTTATTAAGTATTTAGCTTGGCATGCTAATGTTAGCAGCTAATATCACAGCCAGTGCAGTTTCCAGCGCATTTCTCTTCTTATTTTGTTCTGTTTGTTGATTATTAAATAAATGGGTTGTACTTGTATAGCGCTTTTCTACCTTCAAGGTACTCAAAGCGCTTTGACAGTATTTTTGACAGTATTATTATTAAATTAATTTACAGAAAGGAAACAGTGGATATTGTAAACAAAAGTAAATCTAAATATGTACATGACAATTGTGAAAAAGGTAATTGAAGGCATTTCAAAAGCACTAACATTCATCAGTCACCACCCATCCATCCACCCATTCCTCTTCTACCCCGCTGTCCCTTTGAGGGTTGCGGGGGGGCTGGAGCCTATCCCAGCTGCACTCGGGCGTAGTTCATCAGTAACCTTCCATTCCAATCCACTGCATTCACAGACAAAATGAAAAAATATAAACTTATCCCCCTTTTATAAGATTGGGGATAGACCACTTTTCAAGTA
Source organism: Entelurus aequoreus (assembly GCF_033978785.1). Taxonomy (NCBI): domain Eukaryota; kingdom Metazoa; phylum Chordata; class Actinopteri; order Syngnathiformes; family Syngnathidae; genus Entelurus; species Entelurus aequoreus. The sequence continues at coordinate 54,031,139 of NC_084737.1, forward strand.
ACAGACCAGTTTCTTTACTTCCTCAGTTTTCAAAAATTCTGGAAAAGCTATTCCACAATAGGTTAGATACATTCATACCTAAACATGCATTGCTTTTAAACAGTTAATATAGATTCAAAGCACACACATCAACATCATTTGTACTAATTGAATCAATTGGAGAAATAGCCAATGTATTAATTTGTGTGTTTGTTAGGGACAGTGCATATTAATAAACTTCAACAACAATACAGGTGTAACTATGCCACATTATAGTACAACTGATAGTTTCTATCTGTTTCCCCAGGCAGATATCATAATAAAAGAACAGATACAGAATCACAAATTGTAATAAGTAAAAAACAGAACATTAAAAAATAAATTTAATGCTTCAAGTGATCACAGACTTAAAGGAGCCATATGTAGTAATGTGGCCAGAAATGGTACTGCAATCATGGTCAAAATTCTGTAGTCCCCTCCGACTCTCCATGACTGAAGTTGCCAGATACGCAGTCAAATGTGAATATTACTCCAAGGAACTTCAAATGTCAATTAACGAGTCCTACGCTGTTTCTCTTGTTGTTTACTAAGTAATTATGCCACATTTTACTGATGTCGATTAGCCAAATGTATTTGTAAATTTACGCAGCAATATTTTCGTCGGGAATCGGGACAGATTGTTGGCTTTACCCTGCTTAAATGTCTAGTTTGACCGCACGGACCACCATCTAAATGATAATATGCAATAATATAATATACAGTATATTGCATAGGCCTACGTTGATGGCAAGCCAAGGCCAACAGTAAAAATTACATTTTGTTCAGCATGACCCCATTTTGCATCCAACCTGACACACTGCATTCTCTTCCATGTACGCACATCACCATCTTTCGATGCAGAGTGCAATTCTATGAGCCAACCCACGTTACGCAAAAACCATGTTACACCTAAATCGTATAGCCTTCTACCATGTCAATACACAAAGTAGAAAACCATTAAATGTGATGCAGTATATTGTGCCAAGCAAATACCACCCCATATGTGCCTGATGCACGCACATACAGTACCAGAAACCGCAATTAGCCGTGCTATTGTTGCAACCCATTTCCTCAGCGTATCAGCATATTGAGAACAAAATAGGCACTGACACTACCCATATCCACATAGGTTTTATTTGTCGAAAATATATTTTGCCCTGTCAGTTGGATGACACATTGACATACAGGCTAACGGGAATATATTTCCCCCGTTAGCCTATATGTCGATGTGTCATTGACCGGGCTAGCATGCTAATAATCGTTACACTAGGAGCTAAGCACCATCACACTAAGCATTCGTTGCACGAACATTCTAGCTTTGTTAGACAAGATCATAGACTGTATTGAACAATATAGTTTACATACGAAATGCCCAATTCCATATATTACAAGTAATATGAAAACATAAATGCCTGACTTACCTATCAAGCAGGAAATTAGCAAGTTTGGCGTCAGATGGAAAAATCTTCTCCGCCTTCAATCGTCTCCATCTTTTAAAGGCATCCCCGATACAAATCCTCGTTTTGTTCCTGGCTTTGTCATGAATAAGTTGAGAGTCGTAACGACGCCTTTTAGATTTACTAAACTTTACTTTAGGGGCGTCATGGCGTGGTGGGTAGAGCAGCCGCGCCAGAACTTCAGGATTGCAGGTTCACTCCCCGTCTCTTGCCATCCAAATCACTGACGATGTGTCGTTGGGCAGGACACTTCACCCTTGCCCCCAGTGACGCTCACACTGGTGAATGAATGATGGGTGGTGGTCGGAGGGGCTGTAGGCGCAAACTGGCAGCCACGCTTCTGTCAGTCTTCCCCAGGGCAGCTGTGGCTACAAGTGTAGCTTACCACCACCCGGTGTGAATGTAGAGTGAATGAATGATGGGTTCTCACTTCTCTGTGAAGCGATTTGAGTGTCTAGAAAAGCGCTTTATAAATCTAATCCATTATTAATATTATTATTACTAACGTCATGTTTAGTAACTTTACCAGTGGCAGTAGCTCGACGAAGGTGGTGGTGCGTAACTGGCAACCTGGATGTGACACACTCACAGACTTTCTAATTGGTCAAACAGTGGAGGGCGGGACATTGAAATTAAAATAATAACAAGATTTCGGGGCTGTAAATCAAATTTTGAAATTAGCATATCCCGGATGAACTACTGTTATCAGTTATAAAGGTATTCGAAAAGAACATGATCTATTAATGCCTTTTGACATATCAGGGCTATCTAATGATCACTTGACATGAAATTATTACATATGGCACCTTTAATGCAATTGATATGCAGCTGGACTATTTGTGATTCCTAGAAAAACATTTGGTACTGATTATGATATTTTAATCAACAAGTTATAAAACGCTATTGCTGATAAAAAGCTACTTGACAAAGAGCAAGTTGGGGGAACATACATATTTGTGCTCGGACATTCCTTTGGCATCTCCAAGAGGTCAGTACTGAGACCAAAATATTTCATTTACATCAGCCAGAAAATATATGTAACTGCCAGGGTTTGTCTGTCTGCGTGTTTGTTTGTTAGCAAAAAAATTCACAAAATAATGGGCTGATTCTGAGGGTGATCCGGATCATTTCCAATATGTTACAATATGTGTGTTTAGTGAGGCTCAACTTCTCTGTGTGTGTATGCTAGCGGCATTGTTTCTACCCACACAGACAAAGAGAGTGGATGACTGAAAAAAAGAGGGTTCACTCTATTTAATTCCAAAGGGGATAGTGCCTGGTCGACGTCTGTTGTGTACACACAAATTAAATCTGTAAGGTCTCGAAGGTATTAAAATTAGTCCTTTTTGCATATGTAACAAATATATTTTAATCTTAGGAGAATTTACAGGAGCTACTAAGAACGATAACGGTAGAAATGTTGAACCTAAAAAAGCGGTCGGCAGGTCACAAATTATCATTAAATGTAAGTAATACTAAAATATTATTTTGTAAACACAGAATGTACCTAAGCATAGTTAAAGATAGAGTGTATTAAAATTGAAAGAGTTCATGAAGATATATTTTAGGAGTAATAATAACATAAAATAAGTTTGAAATCACATAAAGAACAACACAAACTTCAAAAGGTAACAAAGTCAACACGCTCTGGACCACAACCAATTTCACATTCTTTACTGTTAACTGGTGTAACTTTATTTTAATTATTGTGCAGAGGTCTGGGAAAATACTTTACAATCACTAATTCTACTACAAAAACAAGCATTCGGTGTAATTCACAATTCTACTTATCAAACAAATAAATTATTCTTAGAATAAAAATTATTGAAATTCACTGATTTGGTTCATAAAGCAACTCATATCCTACTCCCCAATACCATCTAAAAACTTGTTTTTTCACAGATATGGTGAGTATAACCGGTTAAAGTCAATTTAAAACATTTATCCAACCATCCATTTTCTACCGCTTGTCCCTCTCAGACCTTAGTGTGGCACTCAAGTAATGTTTAAGCATGAGTTAGTTTAAAAGCAATATAAAATTTTTATTTTTTTTAACAAAGTAGGCCTACAGTTAGGGATGGGAATTGATAAGATTTTTCCGGTTCCGATTCCACTTTCGATTCTGCTTAATGATTTGGTTCATTAACGGTTCTCTTATCGATTCTTATTTGGAAAAAAAGAGGAAAAGACTGAATTAGCATCAATGTTGTTTAGTTTAGAGGTAACGTGACCTTACAAAGCCTACAGTGAGTTCTCAAGAAGCACATACAGTACATGACTATTTACATTGTAGATTGTCACTGAATTCATTAAAACTATGAATGAACACATGTGGAGTTATGTACTGAACAATAAAAGGTGAAATAACTGAAAACATGTTTTACATTCTAGTTTCTTCGACATAGCCACCTTTTGCTCTGATTACTGCTTTGCACACTCTTGGCATTCTCTCGATGAGCTTCAAGCACACCACAAAGTACATAACTCTGCATGTGTTCATTCATAGTTTTAATGCCTTCAGTGACAATCTACAATGTAAATAGTCATGAAAATAAAGAAAACCCATTTAGTGAGAAGGTGTGTCCAAATATTTGGCCTGTACTGTATGTAGTAGGATATAAGAAAAAAAAAACTTTTTTGTAAATAAATATAAAAAGTAATAATCATTTATGAATTACACAATAATGTAACATTTAGTAACATAACTTAATACATGCAGAGTGAGCTATGTCAAGCCTTTATTGGTTATAATGTTGATGATTATGGCTTACAGTTTATGAAAACTTTGAATTTAAAATCTCAGAAAATGTAAGATTTCAAATAATGTTAGCCATGGAGATCAAAGTTATAACAAATAAAGTAATGAGTTAATATCACAGATTAGTTTCACATTTGAAGTTAATTGCTGACATGAATAGACTTTTACACCATGTTCTAATTTTACGAGTTTCACCAGTATAATTTAATGTCTGAGAGAAAATGTGGTTGCAGGAAAACATGCAGCTTTTCTCTGAGTACAATTGAACAATCACCTACAAAAATGCAAACTTTTGACCACAAACTTAGTAGCTGCTCGGTGACATTTGTCTAGCGGCAGACGAGAACTGGGGCTGTCCCCCTGGGAGCCAGTCAGAATCTGTCTCTCATCATGCTCATCTAAATGAGAAGGCATTCATTTCAATTGAACAAATAATAGCGCTAACATGATAGGAGGTGTTAGTTAGTACCTGATGTAATCAGATGACGTGCTTGTTTTACTGCTGCTGGGATGAGATCGGAGCAATTTTCATTTATAATTAATGCATGCTGCGTGTTCAAATGTTTCAGCACACATGTCCTCCTCTTGATGAACTAGCAGTCTTATAATTATTACAATTAGCGCTGTTGCCATCTTTTTTTGTAAAATGTAGTCAACTGAAGGACGTTTGTTGTGCTCCACCATTTTGCAATCTGACGTCACTACGCACGTTGTGTAATGGCCTCATCCCCACGCGGAAGAATCAATAAGAGAAACCGTATGAGAAAATTCCAAGGAATCAAAAAAACGGTTTTCGATTCACATCCCTGCCTACAGTGCATGACGGAAGAAGGGTACAGACAACTATTAGGGGCTTTCTAACATTGTTTGGTTTGTGTTTCATGTACATATGTAAATATAATTAATATTTGTACTTGAAAACATATTTAATCATAAGAAATACATACATATGTTTACACACATACATATGGTTTATACTGTGATATAAAGCAAAAAAAAACAGGTGGTGGACAGATCCTAAGCACACAGTTTTGCTGAGAGATGAAGAAGGATTGGATAAGTTTATGTTTCTTTCTAGTCCTTTTCAGCTATGTTTGGATACTATGTTTACAAATGTTTTTTTCTTGGATTGTGTATTGTATTTTTCAAAAATGTCTGAAGTTACTCTTTCCATCCAAATCAAACCAAAAACACCAGCGGTGCCACTTTACATAAGACAAGGAAACTTTTTTCTCGTTTGTTTTGTTCGAGGTGGAATGAAACTTGTCGGCAATGTCAAACATATTGTCAATATTTGCAAGAAAAGTCGTTTTCCCTGATGAGTTATTGAGAATATAATAACGTATGACTGACAGGATGTGGCATGAAGATAAAAGAGCAAAAAGCTTTGTGTGACTATTAACTGCTTGTTTGTTTTTGCGGCGGATGTCTGATGTCTGAAAAAATTCATTCACGACGCAAACAATTCTGACATAAATAAACATTAGCCTTTGATTTTTGGCTTTGTAGAATGTGGCAATTATTTTAATGTGCCTTATTTTTATATCCTTGTATTGCTAATGTGATGCAAACAGCTGCTTCCTTCTTTGTTGACATTTTTCTGAAAGTCATTTGAAAAAGTGGAGAATAAAGAGTGTGTGTGTGTGTGTGTGTGTGTGTGTGTGTGTGTGTGTGTGTGTGTGTGTGTGTGTGTGTGTGTGTGTGTGTGTGTGTGTGTGTGTGTGTGTGTGTGTGTGTGTGTGTGTGTGTGTGTGTGTGTGTGTGTGTGTGTGTGTGTGCGTGCACAGATCATGACAAACAAAGATAATGCAGGTTTCAGGGGAGAGGTCTTACTATTTACTAAATTGACGTATAAAGTTGTGAAAGTGCAAAATAATCGTGACTTAAAAATGATCATTAATGGAGAAGTAATCATACTATAGTATCAATAATAGTAACTGATGAGAGAGTGAGAAATTCATTTTGGTTGTCGTGATGCTTTTCCTTGTCCACACGTGTCCTCTTGCACTTGAATAAGCTTGAAGTCTGAAGGTTTCTCATCCATCTTTTACACTTCTCAGCATCTTTGTTCTCATTCACACTCTTTGGTGCATCTGAGATTTATATATATGAATTAGTGTTGTCAAGCGATTAAAAAATGAGTCAATCATTAATCATCATCTGTAATTAATAAACTTAATCTATTTTTTAATCACACCGAGGGTTGCAAAATTCCGGGAATATTCAAAGTTGGAAACTTTCCATGGGAATTAATGGGAATATATGGGAATTAACAGGAGTTAACAGGAATTAACGGGAAATTAATGGGAATAAACATTGAATGCAACATGCTAGATCTTGCAGCATGATTATTAGCTAAAACAACCTGATTTAATGCAAATTCAGTAGAATTTCAACCCTGCACTGTGCATTCCTCCATCACATGTGCAGTGCATTCTTCCATCACATGCACAGATCATTCCCAGCATGCAACACACTACAGCAGGGCTATTGAGGCCACACTAGTATTTGAGCCCAAGGACTTCATCCAATCAGGTAAGTTTTGATGATATTACTGGGGTAAATATATTTGATCTATGGTATTCAAGTTTAATAGAGGTGTAATTGCTTGTTACTGTATTACTGTAGACTACTCCAGCAGACTTCCACTCAAGCTAGCTAGCTGTTCCTGTACTTGTTAAATGATTTTGGCGTCAATATCTCTAGCTAGTTAGGTTTATGTACCACCACAGTCTCATAATGAACCGAAAATATTTATCCGTTAGCCGTGATGCTAATTTTCTCTATTAATTTATGCTAACAACGTTAGCGATCCGAATTGACCTTTTTTGTGATCTGTAAAGTTCAACTAGCAAATACTAAATCAAAACGTGTAGTTTCCTCTGCCTTCTGTTCTGCTAGCCATTTTGTTGTCATACAAGATCGTAGGTTATAGTTTGATTTAGCATGCTGATTGAGTGTTAATTTATTCATCTAGCCTATTTCTATTCATTTGTCCATCAGTAAAATATTTTTAAAGACTACTCCAATTGTTTAGCTAAATATTTATATCTGTGTGTGGGATTGCATTAGTGTTTTTACAAGAATAAATAAATAAACAATAATAATGCCGAGTACACCATCTAATGTGTGGTGACATTTCACCCCAAACAATGTAGGCGGAAAGGCTGTGTGCATTTGCAAATACTGTGCAAAGAGCTACGTCAAAAATGCCGCAAAGATGCAGCAGCATATAGACAAGTGCCCAATAATATATAATTATTGTAAGTCCCCACCAATTCCCATATATTCCCATTAATTCCCATGGACGGTGTCCAACTTTGAATAATCAAAAAATGGTCAATATTTCCAAACTTCCCGAGCTTAACTTCCCGTGGTAAATTTCCGAAACGTTTCCACCCCTTTGCAACCCTAATCACACCTAAAAAATGCTAAGAAAAGCCGTCAAATTTAGGAATTCTCATTAAAATTAATGACATTATCCATCCATCCATCAATACATTTCTACAGCTTATCCCTATTTATTGTTTTTAACAGACTTAAACGATATAGTCTGTTTTATTTACCAAAATAAAGATGTCCATATAAAGTTAACAAATCAGAAACCAGTAAGAACACTTTCAAGATATCTTCACACTGGAGGTCAATTCTGATTAGTTTTACCATATGTGACATTAGGGATGATACTCGAAACCGGTTTTCCCGGTTGTTTGATAAGAAAAGAACCGAGTCCTTGGACTCGAATCCCTTTTTGAGAACCGGTACCCGTTATCGAGACCACTATAGTAAAGGAAAAGAGTCTATTCTTTATTTGAATCCCGTCCCGACCAGAAATGCTCCGTGGGACATCACAAGAAATGACGTCACGTAGCTCAGTCATTAGGCGCAGATAGGGAAAGCAGGAAAACAATGGACGGGAAAAAGCGCTCCAAGGTGTAATAAAGTTCAAAACAAAAGCTATAATCCATCGAATAACTTTACTGAGAGATTTTAGCAGGGTAAAACACATGACGAACACTTTTACGACCAACCGGAAACATAGCAACCAGGCTAGCAACGCACCTCCTTTACGGCAGCTGTCGCAACGTTCTTAAATCAACCGCAGCACATACATATATATACAACACATCTCCCTTTTTTAACTTTTGTTTTTCTTTCTTTGTAAACAAAACAAAATCACACTGTAGATGTGTTGTCTGTCTAATTATAAATAATGCAGACGAGGCGTGTTGGCTGAGTTCTTGACGTTTACTTTCACAGCGTGGCAACATGCAACACTTTTCGGGGCTACCGTGCATGCTCGTAACTCCCGTTGCATGCTGGGTAGTGTAGTTGTTATATTCTCTAGCTCAGTGGTTCTCAAATGGGGGTACGCGTACCCCTGGGGGTACTTGAAGGTATGCCAAGGGGTACTTGAGATTTTTTTTAAATGTCTGTCAAAAAGAACTGTGAATAGAAATGCAACAATGCAATATTCAGTGTTGACAGCTTGATTTTTTGTGGACATGTTCCATAAATATTGATGTTAAAGATTTCTTTTTTTGTGAAGAAATGTTTAGAATTAAGTTCATGAATCCAGATGGATTACAATCCCCAAAGAGGGCACTTTAAGTTGATGATTACTTCTATGTGTAGAAATCTTTATTTATAATTGAATCATTTGTTTATTTTTCAACAAGTTTTTAGTTATTTTTATATCTTTTTTTCCAAATAGTTCAAGAAAGACCACTACAAATTAGCAATATTTTGCACTGTTATACAACTTAATAAATCAGAAACTGATGACATAGTGCTGTATTTTTACCAAAAATTCTTTGCTCTGATTAGGGGGTACTTGAATAAAAAAAAACATTCACAGGGGGTACATCACTGAAAAAAGGTTGAGAACCACTGCTCTCGCTCATAACATTTTTCCCCCTATAAAGAAATAATGTTAACTCAATAAAGTGTATTTCTTTTTTTAGCTTTAACTTTTCATTTTTTAGCATTGTAACCACATTTGCAAGGAACTTTTCTCTTCATAGAATGTTCTTTCAATAAAGAAATAATGTGCAAAAATGTCAAAGCATCATAACAAACAGTTATGTCAAATAGCAGCAGAAGTGCACTTTTTGGAGAGCTGTATTATTTTCAGTTTTGTGCCCAAGGGACTGATTTTATTTAACACTATATTATTATCTATACACCTATAGTGATCACAGAGACAGGTTGTTTTTGTGTTTCTGTATATATTTGTTTCACTGAAAAATCCCACTTAATATACTTTGGGTAACAACAGTCAATATTTATTTATTTCATTTTACTTTTTTAGGTAGGTAACAGTCAATATTTATTTATTTATTAGATTTTATTTTTTTATTATATAATAAAAGTGAGCTTTTGTTAAACCAAATATTGTGTTTTTTTTCCCATATACAGCAACCTATCTGGACTCGATAAGAGAATCGATAAGGAATCGGTTCAATAAGAGGATTCGATAATAGGCTCGAACTCGATAATTCCTTATCAAACATCATCCCTATGTGACATACAGTATATCTGATTTTCTTATGTCTGTATGAACAATACAATTACAATGTTTCCAAATCCCATTAAGGCCTTTTTTGTATGTGGATATATTTGGACATAAATCGGGATATGTATTCGATGCGACTGCTGTTTGGATGTTCAGGTTGGTTCATGGCAGTAAAACGGGTGATCAAACACAACAGAAGTCTTTGTCATGGACCCACTAGCTGCAGAAGCTAGCTCTCCAATCAGTTAAGCAGAGTAGATAACTCCACAAAAAGAGGCAACAAGAACGTTAAGACAAGGCAAGACAAAGAAGCAAGCAGGAGAGATAAGGGAGAGGGAAGGGGAGCATCCGCCCTCGATGAGTGCCAGTTAAAAAATGTAAATATTGGTGCGTGGATGTCATAATAATATAAAGTCATCTGGGACAGGCGGTTGAAAATGGATGGATGGATCTTAAAGTGGGTTTAAAACACCCGTAAGTGACACCATTACTCCACAGCTTGTGTAGTGGATATATGTGTTTTACGCTAAAATAAAATAAAAAGCATTGTCTATTCTACGCTAAAAATAAGACATTATTCAAACTTAAGCCATAAACATACCTCCGATGCCTCTTATAGGCGACTTATTATGGTTTTAATCTTTTCTGACTTATAAATGTTGTTACAATGTTGGACTCCCATGTTAAACAATACCCAACATCAAATTATAAGGTTCATGCTTTTGGGTGTGAGCTTGCACGCGGTTTTGGATGCTTCTGAAGGCTGTGTTTTACAGTTCTGTTTTGTTTTGTTTTTACCAGTGGGCTATTTGTGACATCACAGATTGACATATCTAATTATGGGGGCCATCCTAGTACAGTATGCAGCCAGTAGTGAGCCCCTCTGCTTCAAACCTTGCAGAACAACAACTTTATTTTGACTTTATTTGTAGAAAGCAACAACATAACAGTAACATCATCCCCGGCGAGCGTTGAACACACACCTGCACACACAAACACACACACTCACACTCACACTCACACACACACACACACACACACACACACACACACACACACACACACACACACACACACACACACACACACACACACACACACACACACACACACACACTTGTTCAACTCCCGCTAACCACTCCCCTGTTTCCCTGCCACCTGTATCAGCTGGTATTTGACGCAGGACCCAATATCATGGCTGTCCAGGATATGCCTGTAATATACCATACCACACCATATGATGATTTTATTTTAGTTTGCCAGAATCAGCATGTCCTCATCCATTTCTGTCAACGTGTGGCATTACGTCTGAAAACATTTGACAAGTTGACCTAATGTCCGTCCTGCCCATCAGGACGTTTCCAAAGTGTAAAATACGATATGCCTTGAAAATGGGGTATTTTATTCTGAAAGTAAACTGGATCATTTACTTTCTGTTTGTGCATAACTTCCTAAATTGATCCACCGTCTTGCGCTGTCTGGCAAATATAGAGGCTCTGCATGTATTAAGCGCAGGGATGCAGTACACCTTGTGCTGCACAAGCAGTGGAAACGGACACAATGACTTGAATGGAAATGGAAAGAGTCCTCCGCCGTGGCGGCGCCGTTTTGCAGCCATTCCGCATCCAGTAGAAATCTAGAGTTAGAGATTTAAAATTAGATCAAGGCGGTTAAAAAATGTAACACACTAAATTTGACTAAATAATTAACAGGAAATTAACGTGATGATTTGAAACCCCTAATATGTATAAATGTATGTTTGAGATTGTAATCATGTATATATAATATATGTTTGTCTGGGATTGTAGGCTTTCTTTGTTTATTGTCAAATAAATTAGCACATTGTGATACTTTCAGTACTTTCAGTCTTGGTAAATAGTGCCTTTACTATTTGCAAAAAGTGAAAACTTAATCCAAAACACGTCATTAGAAATTATTCATCGGGCTGCTTTTGAAGACCGCTCAGTGCCTCCTTTTCTTAATCTGTCCTGCTTTGCATCCCAGCCGATTGTTTGAAATTCGGCTGCCTTTCAGTGTTAAAATCCAAGGTGAAATTTGCAGGGATAAGATTCATAAACACAAGAATTGAAGAAGCTTAAATTCATTTTTAGCACAACAGTCTTCTGTTTGGCTAAACACTACCTGCAGCCCCGCCCCCTGAGCGAATCAGTGCCAAGAAAAGGGATGAACAAAGCATCCCATTGGGGCCGAGTGTATGGAGGCTCAGGGCCCCCGCCCCACGGTGAAGCAGTGTGGGGCGCCTGAAAACAGACCACCAAGTTTCAGACTCAGGGAGGATATAAAGGTCTGCAGATGAGCTGCTAGGACAACTTTGCATGTGAGAGTTCTGTGAGGTACAGCCTGAGGGTCCGGATGAAGCACAGACACGCTGCACAGTAAAGAGCTGGTTAGCTGAACTAATATCCCCTTGTCAGCGTGAACTGAACCATTATGGCTACTGTGGGGACCTGGCCGTTGTGGTTGAGCTATGCCCTCCCCCTGCTGCTTCCACGGGGCTGTGCTCAGCAACACAAGGGGTTTTCTAGCCCTGAACATGGATTTTGCCAGACTATCTCGATCCCACTGTGTACTGACATCGCCTATAATCAGACCATCATGCCCAACCTACTGGGCCACACTAACCAAGAAGACGCCGGGCTGGAGGTTCACCAGTTCTACCCACTTGTCGAAGTCCAGTGCTCTGCAGACCTTAAGTTCTTCCTGTGCTCCATGTACGCACCAGTGTGCACCGTTCTAGAACAAGCTATCCCACCCTGCAGGACTCTGTGTGACCGCGCTCGGCACGGCTGTGAGGCACTAATGAATAAATTTGGCTTTCAGTGGCCAGAAAGACTGCGCTGCGAAAACTTCCCTGTCCACGGTGCCGGACAGATCTGCGTGGGTCAGAACACATCTGAGAGCAACGATCCAATGCCAGATCCTACGCCGAATCTCCCAGAGCTGTTCAACTCGCCATCACACGACTTCAGCAACACAGCTTTTTCCTGCCCATCACAACTGAAGGTACCGGCTTACCTCAGCTACCGCTTTCTCGGTGCAGAGGACTGCGGGGCCCCCTGTGAGTTCTCCATGCCTGGTGGACTGATGTACTTCAGAGAGGAGGAGCTCAAGTTTGGACGGCTCTGGATTGCCTTTTGGGCTCTATTGTGTTGTGTCAGCACTCTCTTCACCATCTTGACTTACGCAATAGACGCACAGCGCTTTCCGTACCCCGAGAGATCTGTTGTCTTTCTCTCAGGTTGCTACTTTATGGTAGCCCTGATGTACGTTGCCGGCTTCCTGCTGGAGGAAAAGGTCATCTGTGTGGACAAGTTTAAGGTGGACGGTTGGAAGATGGTGGTTCAGGGTACCAAAAAAGAGGGCTGCACTATCCTCTTTATCGTGGCCTACTTCTTCAGTATGGCGAGCTCCATCTGGTGGGTCATTTTGTCTCTCACCTGGTTTCTGTCAGCGGGGAAGAAGTGGGGACACGAGGCCATAGAGGCAAATTCCAGACACTTCCACCTGGTGGCATGGTCGATGCCAGCTTTGAAAACTGTCACCATCCTGGCAATGGGGCAGGTGGAGGGTGACCTTTTGACCGGCGTGTGCTACGTGGGCGTGTACAATGTTGACGCTCTGCGGGGCTTTGTGCTGGCACCGCTCTTCATCTCCCTCCTCGCCGGGACTTCTTTTTTGCTAGCTGGCTTTGTGTCGCTCTTCCGCATTCGCACCACCATGAAGCTTGGTGGTACTGAGACGGAGAAGCTAGAGAAGCTGATGGTGCGGATTGGTGTGTTCAGCGTGCTGTACACGCTACCCACCACCACTGTGGTAGCTTGCCACTTTTACGAGCAGACACTTCGACCGCAGTGGGAACTCACGTGGCGTTTGTGGACGTGCAAGCAACTCGCAGTTCCATGCCCTTCTGGCAATTTTACTCCGAAGATGCCGGTATTCACTGTGTTCATGATCAAGTACATGATGCACATGAATGTTGGGATCACATCAGGCTTCTGGATCTGGTCTGGAAAAACTGTGGAGTCCTGGTGTCACTTTTACAAGAGACTGAGTGGCTCAGAGCTGGGAGATGCAACACTATAGGGATGGTATCACTAAGTTTTGGACCCTTAACTTGTCCCATTACTTCTATTCTGATATTTTACTTAAATTTCTAAGCCATTGTGGATTTCTGTTGTGAAAGGTTGTCGCTGTCATGAAATATACGTGAGAGGAGTGATCACATTAATGTCATGTTTGTATGAAACACATGTAGGTATAATTGCGGGTGTTGTTGGGTTTTTTTTAAACCTTAATTTTTATTATGAATTGTGTTGGTTGTTATCAAACTCTTGGGAGGAGCGATCGCATGACAGTCAAATGACCCGGTTATAACGTAGATATGAATGGAAATGTTTGGAAACCTGCTGACCACCTCTTCCAATCGTGCCAAAGAAGGAGAGTGTGCTGAATTTGAGCGTGCTCACACGTGTTGAACGTTCAGGTGTGAAATGGACCCAAACACGATTAGCCAAGTGCGAGTCCAATCTGAGTCAAGTCGTCAATCTTCTGCTCATCTGCTTACATGCAGGAAGCTTGAGGATGTGATTGGTCGTCATAGAAACAAAAAAAATTCTTAGCAATGTATAGAACCACCATGTTCAGTTTTTACAACTGCTGCATAGATCCTGACTATTGATTAACTAGAAGACGCTAACTTTGATTATTGTAAGGATATTGTATGCCCCGCCCTCTTCCAGATTTTAGCATGTGATGACATCAACTACACACATGCACTCGCATTAGCTTTGTGTGTTTTTCAGCTAATGATAGCGATTTAGCAAAGTTTATCTACTGACGTTAGCCATCATTGAATGTATATTTTTCTTTATCGACAACGTGACTGCAAATCGTTAGTTCTGGGACTGCTTTTGTGTGTGCTCTTACGCCGTCTCTTACGTGTGTAAGAGACGGCGGTGAGTGACAAGTCTGAACTGCAAACAAGTTCCTCAGGCCCACAAGCATTTTTTATTCAATACAAATTGGTAACTGTAAAAACTATAGACACTTTAAAAATATATGTATGTTCAGTTAAACCGTTAACAGTAACATAATCTAGCCGGTCATGTTACTGTTATATATTTGGGTTTTAAACATTTAACTGTGAGCACACAGCTCTTTTGATACTAATTAAAATGGTTTGGATTTAATAGAAAGATTTAACAAAAAAAATTGTTTTTTTCATAATTGTAAATAAACTAAATATATGCTATATCCCGCTGAGAATCGCAGCGTCCTCGAAACTAATGCAAAAATGTCCACTGTGGTAGACACTGGTTCTAAGCAGGATATGGCTTACACAAATCAAATTTGTATAATGTAAAGTTTTTACTTTTTCTCCTTTCATTTACACATTTTGCTCATTTTACCATGAGTCTTTAGTTTTCTGATTGTTTTTGTAGGACCCAAGTACAGTACTCTGGACCACTGTGGTTAAAGTCTCCTGGTGATGTAAATAGTCTATTAGCTCGAAGCGTGTATTCATGTTTTCATATTGACAGTAGCTTTGGATCTACAGTATGTATCATCTTAAAGTTAAATGTTTTAAATGTAACTTTGGAACAATGTTAAACATTTTGATGATGTCATTAAAACATTTACAATGAAATCAACATGATTGTATATTGATAATAACTGTACATGCAGTTTGATTGAAAATAAATCATTTTTGTCAAGAAAACATGATATTCTTAATTTCAGCATTAACAGAAAATAAAAAATTAACTTCAAGTTTCAAATAGCTGTCATTGGCTTGGCACTTTTATCACAACAATCCGCCCTACTCTCTTATAATATAGGAACTTTGTAAGTGAGCTCAAGTGTTTGACATTTGCTTTCTTAAAGGGCAACTGCACTTTTTGGGAATTTTCTTATCGATCACAATCAATATGTAAGACAAGAAGACAGATTTTTTTTTAATGAATTGTAACTAGTAAATAAATGTAGCTAGTGTGTGTGTGACTATCAGTGGTACTTTAACTTTAAATAAAAGTCTACTTATAATAGAGTCAATTAGAGGTCCTCTATTCTGCCCATAAAGCCCTCCAAAAAACATCCAAAATTCACCAACAATACGCCATTTACATTTTGTGACTTGAATATTAACCAGGTATTAGTGATATTGTGGTTATGAGCGCTAATGCAGACAAACTATTTACAGCGACGCCGTGATCACAGAGAGCCAACTACTGTAGTTTGTGTTGCTATATTGACATCATCAGCTGGTGAGCTGCTGCATCGCCTCGGAGCTCGTGAAAGTTTATTCCAGGTCATTAATAATGCCTGTCACCTTCATAGTAGAAGAATGAGGACATCATCCGACAAGTTGGTCAACTTTGGCGTCCAATTTAGACCCGCAAATGGTGAGAAATACAAGAAAAGACACTTGGTTCAACCCCTCCTTTTTGTTTGTGATGATTATGAGTCATTCTTCATCTAAATGGGAATACAGTATATCAACATATTATCATCAGTCAGCATCCTAATGACAGCAGACCATTTCCAATAAGTGATGATTTATTATGTTTGTGAAGTCTGCAGTCAGTAGTAATCAGGGATGTTGTTGAAGGAAAAAGTGAACTTGGTGATATGTTTTTAAATTACTGCGCCTCTGTATGCTTAAAATGAGTGAACTAATTAAATATTAAATGTTATTATAAATGTGGCTGTTACTGCATTTTATATATACTTAAATCATGTATATACATCTTAATGGAAGTGTTTGGATGTTTTTTAAGCGCTTTATAGGCAGAATAGAGCAACTCCTAATGACTGCATTGTAAGATGAGTTTTGCTAGCATTTATTTACGAGTTAGAACTGCATAAAAACATGCATGCTTGTCTTCCATAAGGATTATAAATGATGGGCTTTTTTTTTTTTTTAAAGTGCAGTTGCCTTTTAACACTTCAGTGACAATAACAATATTCCCATGACTGCGATATTATACGGTAAATGCTTGTGCCAATAAGTTGTTTATCTATTGAAGTGTAATTGTTTGTCTGCAAAGTGTCGCTTTGTGTTTCCGAAGCGATGCTTGGCTGCTGATGAGAGGTGTGGATGTGAACAATGTGCGGTGGGTGAATACATGAGTTATTGTTTATAAGACCCATTGTATCACACAGGAAAAGAGCAATTAAGGTGACGCTTTCATCAGACTGCCTTTTACTGGGGAGAGCACTCTTTATCCATCATTTCATTATATACACATTATACATATGGAAAACATCAATAACTAATATACAATACAATAGACAGTAAAAACATGCATGAATGATGTTCCATAATAGCTTCCATATATGAATATGTGATATAGGCATATATAAATGTTATATATATATATATATATATATATATATATATATATATATATATATATATATATATATATATATATATATATATATATATATATATATATATATATATATATATATATATATATATAAAGTCTTGCCATTATATATATAGTTCAATATTTACTCTCTTCAAACAGTCTTGCCATTATATATATATATATATATATATATATATATATATACTGTATATGTGTGTACATATGCGTATGTATGTATATATGTACATATATATGTGTGTGTGTGTGTGTGTGTATATATGTGCATATATATATATATATATATATATATATATATATATATATATATATATATATATATATATATATATATATATATATATATATATATATATATATATATATATATTAGGGCTGCAACTAACGATTAATTTGATAATCGATTAATCTGTCGATTATTACTTTGATTAATCGGTTAATAATCGGATAAAAGAGACAAACTACATTTCTATCC
>NC_084737.1:54051273-54156273 GCF_033978785.1 Entelurus aequoreus
ACAAGTTTTTAGTTATTTGTACATATTTTTTCCCAAATAGTTCAAGAAAGACCACTACATATGAGCAATATTTTGCACTGTTATACAATTTAATAAATCCGAAACTGATGACATAGTGCTGTATTTTACTTCTTTATTTCTTTTTTTCAACCAAAAATGCTTTGCTCTGATTAGGGGGTACTTGAATTAAAAAAAAATTCACAGGGGGTACATCACTGAAAAAAGGTTGAGAACCACTGGATTAGAACATGTATTATGGTTAACAATAAAGTTTACAAATAGTGACAATATCTATATTTCGAGACAATTGATACAACACATAAGTATACATTTTTAATTAGTAATGTTATTTTTAATATTGTTTTATTTGTATGTATTTATTCACAATTTGGGGGTTCAAAACAGTTTCAATGTGTTCCATTAATTAATTAATTAACGTGCGGGCAGTACGGTGTTACAGGGGTTAGTGCATGCAGCTTCACAATACGAAGGTCCTGAGTAGTCCTTGGTTCAATCCCGGGCTCGGGATCTTTCTGTGTGTAGTTTGCATGTTCTCCCCGTGACTGCGTGGGTTCCCTCCGGGTACTCCGGCTTCCTCCCACCTCCAAAAACATGCACCTGGGGATAGGTTGATTGGCAACACTAAATTGGCCCTAATGTGGGAATGTGAGTGTGAATGTTGTCTGTCTATCTGTGTTGGCCCTGTGATGAGGTGGCGACTTGTCCAATGTGTACCCCGCCTTCCGCCCGAATGCAGCTGAGATAAGCTCCAGCACCCCCCACGACCCCAAAAGGGACAAGCAATAGAAAATGGATGGATGGATGGATGATTAACGTGCACCCCGACTTAATTTAACCTCTTAAGGCCCAAGCTGTTTGTTTACATGCTTTTTTTTAATTTCTCTTAGCTATTTGGGCTTATTGGACCCTCCATCCATCCATCCATCCATCTTCTTCCGCTTATCCGAGGTCGGGTCGCGGGGGCAGCAGCCTAAGCAGGGAAGCCCAGACTTCCCTCTCCCCAGCCACTTCGTCCAGCTCTTCCCAAGGGATCCCGAGGCATTCCCAGGCCAGCCGGGAGACATAGTCTTCCCAACGTGTCCTGGGTCTTCCCCGTGGCCTCCTACCGGTCGGACGTGCCCTAAACACCTCCCTAGGAAGGCGTTCGGGTGGCATCCTGACCAGATGCCCGAACCACCTCATCTGGCTCCTCTCGGTGCGTCTTATTGGACCCTAATTAGAATAAAAATACTTAGTCCATAAGTAACAAATGTGTACTTCATGTTTAGTGCTAATTCTTATTTTTACACTTTTTTTCCAAATTCCATTGTATGTTGTACTCTTCTGACACCACCAGATGAAGGTATAAGTGTCCACATAAGGGCCATAAGACCCCAATTCAGTGTACACAATTTTGGAAATAAGAGCTAAAAGGTGCTGTCCACGCATGTGGCCACTAAGGCCTTTAGAGGTAGTTGAAAACTTATTCGGGTGTTACCATTTAGTGGTCATTTGTACGGAATATGTACTGTACTGTGTAAACTACTGTTTCATATAATGTATTCTCTTAGACTTAGACTTAGACTTAGACAAACTTTAATGATCCACAAGGGAAATTGTTACACACAGTAGCTCAGTTACAATGATGGAAAGTGTAAGGATGGAAAGGACAATGCAGGTATAAAAAGACTAAATATTGCGATATAAAATATAACATATATACGTAATATTTACATAAATCTACTAATAAAAGTCTAAATCAATCACACGAGAGACGTTTGTGGGGGCACGAATGCTTTCTAGTGGCCGACTAGCGCGTTGCAGCACGACAAATTTACTGTGGCTCGTCCAAGAAAATTAAAGGGTAACTGCATTTTTTTTAGAATGGTGCCTATCGTTTACGATCATAATGACAGACAATCAAGAACACACATGTCTTATTTTTTAGGATTTTAAAGATGATAAAAAAAAATGAGAAGATGCGACTAATAGGAGTCACCTTTGTAGCCTTCACATCCCTCTAAAACAGGGGTGTCAAACTTGTTTTCATTGAGGGCCACATCGCAGTTATGTCTGCCCTCAAAGGGCCAATTGTAAATATATGATTTCAAAAAACATGAAGGATTCGACTCATGATATTGCATTATTGCCTAAATATTTGATTATTC
Organism: Entelurus aequoreus; assembly: GCF_033978785.1. Taxonomy (NCBI): domain Eukaryota; kingdom Metazoa; phylum Chordata; class Actinopteri; order Syngnathiformes; family Syngnathidae; genus Entelurus; species Entelurus aequoreus. Next base: position 54,053,442 of record NC_084737.1, read on the forward strand.
ACTTTTTTTTACATTTGCTTAAAAAAAAAAAAAAAAAAAGATTTTACTGTTAAAAAAAAACTTGCTCAGTTGCCAGAATTGTATCGTAAAAGTTGCAGTATTTTTTACGGCATATTACTGGAAATGGAATGGAAAAACAGAACCACACTTTTTTTTTACAGTAAAATCTAGAGTTGTTGATTTTATAGTGTATTACTGTAAACACAAACAGTACCAACGTTGTGTTTAATTGTTTTTACCGTAAAGTCTATTGTCTTTTTTACAGTGCAAAATTTGATAATAAGTCAAGCTGATATTCAAGTACTTATTTTTTTAAAATATGATAACATTGTGATGCATTACTAGATAATGTTACATTTTAAAAGATATGTATATAAAGATAAGCATACAGTTCATGTTATTTTTGAATGTCAAAATGAAAAGAACAAATATTTAGTAAGAAAATATTCTTTATTAAAAGCATATTATTACCATTTCGCGGGCCATGTAACATGATGTGGCGGGCCAGATATGGAGTTTGACACCTGTGCTCTAAAACAACTTCAAAACCCTCCATCAAAGTTTTGTGTACACACTGCAAATCTATATCTAATGTAATAACAGACACGATCATAACAATATGTAACATGTTCAATATTTACTGTATTTTGTTGATTTTATGCACAGCTAAAATCAACAATTATTTTGTGCATTTAGTTCCGTTTCCATGGCAGCGCATTTCCGTCTTCCTGCAAAAAATGTGTTCCTACTCCCGGAATCAAACACGAGCGTGTTTTCTAATCATGCATGGCAGACTTAGCAATAGACAACGAAGATGACTATTTTTGGACAAATGAGGATTCAGAACCTTATCTTTTTGAAGCTGAATATACGGAGGCTGAACTGCTGCTTATAGAAAGCGACCACGAAGAAAAGGGTGAAATGTTGGAGCAGACGGAAGCAGAGAGAGTTTGACATGATCACGCTGCAAATTTGATTATATAAACTATACATAGTTGTATTAGTGACCATTTCACATTTTTTACAATATGTGACAATAACTACAAGGGTGCTCAATGTACAAAAAAACAGAAGTATCAGAACAGAGGAGTCAATAAACTTACTTAGAAATGACTTGATAACATCAACAGTGTGTATGATGAATTACTAGGAATATTCGGAGTACTGTATTGTATGATAAAAACTGTCCTTTGAAACAAATTGATAGGTGATGAATATATATAATGACCATCCTTGGACAACAATTGGGAGGCAAAATGCCTACAAATGCCTAAAAATAATGAATTAGACTGAGAACTAAAGTGTCTGAGGGGATTTATAAAATGAAAATAACCAATATAAAGAGAACAGCTAAAAAAATAATATTATGATAAAATACAAGAATAAAAATAACATCAAAAGAATATGGTACATAAGGAATACTGTAATAAAAAAAATGTCCCAGACAAGTAAATCATCCTAAGTATTATATTGCTAATACAAAAGAAATGTATAACATGAATTACATTGTTGACCAATTTTGACAAATTCTTTGCAGTCAAGTTAATTGAAAGGAATCTGAATTGGTTGCTCCTCACATCAGTTGATGAGAGGGACATCCTAGAAATCATTGCAAGATGAACAAACTATAGAGCTCTACTGACTGAGGACATTGAAAATTGTGAAAAGGGCGATTGAGGGAATTGTTAAACCATTAACAAACTTACGTTACCTATTTTCTAAAAATGGTACATTTCTAGATAAAATTAAAATAGCAAAAGTCAAACCTCTGTATTAATCTGGGAATAAACACCACTTCACAAACTACAGACCTGTTTCATTACTTCCTGGATTCTCTAAAATTTGAGAACAACTTTTTAATAATTGATTGGACAAATTCATAGAGAAACATAAGCTACACATTAGAAGCCAATACGTTTTCAGAAGCACGTTTATGGATGTTCTCATTTACCCAGGTCATTGTATTCTCAGAGCATTCAACCGATCGCAACTGAACTGTTTGGTTTGTCTTTCTGCTCGCGTGGGGTGTGGTCTCTCGCTGGCTTGGGGGCTGGCTGTCTCCTGCTTCTCCCATGCCTTGTCCTCTGCCGGGCACGTCTGTCTACTGCCTGCGGCTGGCCTGCTGGGCAGCACAGTGGGCCCGGTTCTGGTAACCAGGTAACAAGAGACCACCAGCACCAATTATGGTGCCGGTGGTCTCTTGTTACCTGGGCTACGCACCTGCTGTTTTGGGTTGGGCGGTCTGGGTAGCTGGGGTTGTACTTTGGGTCCCACACACACTGGGAGATGGAGTGATGTGTAAGAGAGATACAAATACAAATCATATAGAAAAGAAGATTCAAAAAGCGGTAAATAAAGATCAAGAATGGGGAACATCTTGGGGTTTAAGATACTCTTTTGGTAAAACTAAAGTAATGCATTTTACAAAGAGGAAGGTTCAAAACAAGCTCTAAATTAAACTTTATGGAGAAAATATAGAAGAGGTACAAGTATTTAAATATTTACTGATGTGGATTGACCAGTTAATATATTCATCAAACCATATTAACTGGTCAATCCACATCAGTAAAATAGTGGAGAAAAGTAAAAAGGTGTTAAATAAATGAGGGCTTTGAGGGGTAAAGATTTGGGGGCTGATAGACAGGCATTGAAATAAATATATATCACTTTAATTCCATCTGTTATTGATTATGGATGCTTCATTTATCAATCTGCTTCAAAAACATGACTTGGGAAAATAGACAGGATCCAGTCACAAGCATGAAGGTCATGTTGTGGAGCTACTAAATCAACCCCAGTGGCAGCATTACAAGTAGAAATGAATGAAAAACCTTCAGACATGAGAAGAGATCAACTGTCAGCAGTTTATTGGGCAAACTTAAAAGGGTCCAAGGACATCCAACTCACTAAATTGCCAAGAAAAAGAGAAGAAAAAGATGAATATTTTCTGGTGGATAATAGGAGACATATGTGAAAAAGCTCAAATTGACAATATTAAAGTTAGCCCTACAGTACCAATCCCTGCAATACCACTGTGGATGTACAATAACCCAGATGTAGATATGCAATTATTAAAGAATATAAGTTTAAATAATTACCAGATAGAACAATGGATTGAGGAAACGTTTTTAGACAACGTCATAATATATACAGATGCATCAAAAACCATAAATAATAAAGTAGGAGCTTCAGCAGTTATCCCACAAGGAAACATAGTATTGAATAAAAGAATCAGTGATAATTTATCATTTTTTTTACAGGGGAATTGGTCGCAATTTACCGGTATATGGCAGTTTAGTGGATAGAGGAAAATAAAGACAAGCAGTTGTGTGCTCGGACTCCAGCAGTGCATTGATCAGCATAAAAACAAAGCATCACAAACAAGACAAGATTTAGTATATTAAATATTTCAGGCAATCTACAGAATAAATAAAGCGGGAGGTGTGGTAACATTTCTCTGGGTTCCTGCTCATGTAGGAGTTGAGGGGAATGAATGATCAGACAGGTACACAAAGCAAGCAACCACTAAAACAGAAGTAAACATGGAGATTAACCACAGTAAAGAAGTGAAAAACATAATTAAGATAGAACACAATAAACAGTGTCAAGATAATTGGAATAAGGAAGGAAAAGGTAGGGAGTATTACAAAGTCCAGAGGAGAGTAGATGTAATGAGAGGAGGCAATAGAAATAGGAAGGAAGAAGACATTATTACTAGAATGAGATTAGGACAAACATATCTAAATAGTTCATTGAACTTGATAGAGACACATAATACAGGACTGGTGAATGTTGTCACCAGACAGAAAGTGTAGGACATGTTTTAATACATTGTAGGAAATACAATAGAGAAAGTAGGGCTGTGAATCTTTGGGTGTCCCACAATTTTTTTTTTTATTTCAACACGATGCTCGATTCAAAAACTATTTTTTCCCGATTCAAAACCATTCTCTATTCATTCAATACATAGGATTTCAGCAGGATCTACCCCAGTCTGCTGACATGCAAGCAGAGTAGATTTTTTTTTTTTAAAGCTTTTATAATTGTAAAGGACAATGTTTTATCAACTGATTGCAATAATGTAAATTTGTTTTAACTATTAAATGAACCAAAAATATGACTTATTTTATCTTTGTGAAAATATTGGACACAGTGTGTTGTCAGCTTATGAGATGCGATGCAATTAAGTGTAAGCCACTGTGACATTATTGTTCTTTTCTTTTTCTTTTTTTTTTATAAATGTCTAATGCTGATGTCAATGAGGGATTTTTAATCACTGCTATGTTGAAATTGTAACTAATATTGATACTGTTGTTGATAATATTCATTTTTGTTTCACTACTTTTGGTTTGTTCTGTGTCGTGTTTGTGTCTCCTCTCAATTGCTCTGTTTATTGGAAGATATTTTAGGATTGCACTCAGAACACGAAGGATACAAAACATTATATACTTTTTTTTTTTAAAAAAGACTGGGTTAAATAAAGAATATAGATATAGAGTAGGGTTGCATCTCGGTCCACACTCCATATCAGAAGGTGGCGGTAATGCACACCAGAACGTTGCTTGCCAACCGCCAGTAAACAAACAAAAAAAGAAGATGACATCATCAAACAGCGACTGCATGTGTTTTTACAAACGTGCAATCCTCACACCGGCATCGTTTTAAAACTTTCATCAGTTCGCCCTTTAATTGCATCATTTCATGTTTTCGTCATTATTGAATGTGTTGTGAAAATGTCTGTTTTTCATGACGAAGTGGAGATAGAGGACTTTGAATACGACGAAGACGAAGAAATGTTTTACTTTCCGTGTCCCTGCGGAGACAAATTCGCCATCAGCAAAGTAAGTCATGTTAAGCTAAGGGCTAACACATTTGCATTGTAATATTTGGAATAATCTCTTCATAAAAAAAGTTACCATTCTTTGCTTGTTGAGTTTATTGATGTTCTACTGTCAACAAGTTGTTACTGACATTTCAGAAGCTTTTGTACATTTGGTTTATTTATACATTTTATTTAGATCATGGTTTGTTTCCAACATGTTCAAGCGCATTTTAACACGTTTCACCTGTGTGTACATACATTAGAAGAGAGACATGTTCATAAATACGCTATTATTAGTTACCAACATTTAGTTCATTTTCAACATGGTCTATACCGGGGGTCGGCAACCCGCGGCTCTAGAGCCGCATGCGGCTCTTTAGCGCCGCCCTAGTGGCTCTCTGGAGATTTTTCAAAAATGTATGAAGAATGGAAAAAGATGAGGGGAAAAAAATCTATTTTTTTGTTTTAGTATGGTTTCTCTAGGAGGACAAACATGACACAAACCTCCCTAATTGTTATAAAGCACACTGTTTGTATTAAACATGCTTTACTGATTCGAGTATTTGGCGAGCGCCGTTTTGTCCTACTAATTTTGGCGGTCCTTGAACTCACCGTATAGTTTGTTTACATGTATAACTTTCTCCGACTTTCTAGGACGTGTTTTATGCCACTTCTTTTTCTGTCTCATTTTGTCCACCACACTTTTAACGTTGTGCGTGAATGCACAAAGGTGAGTTTTGTTGATGTTATTGACTTGTGTGGAGTGCTAATCAGACATATTAGGTCACTGCATGACTGCAAGCTAATCGATGCTAACATGCTATTTAGGCTAGCGATATGTACATATTGCATCATTATGCCTCATTTGTAGCTATATTTGAGGTCATTTAGTTTCATTTAAGTCCTCTTAATTAAATGTATATCTCATGACACATGTAATATGGCTTTTAATTTTTTGCGGCTCCAGACAGATTTGTTTTTGTATTTTTGGTCCAATATGGCTCTTTCAACATTTTGGGTTGCCGACCCCTGGTCTATACGTTTGTAGAAGTGCACGTTTGTGTAGTGGGCATAGCTGTGCGTTAACGTGTGCAGAGGGTATTTAAAGGGGACCTATAATGATTCTAATCTACAATAATTGCACTTTCTTGTGGTCCAGATAATATTGTATCTTTTTGACAGCAATGTATACACACATCGGGCTTGAAAACCTGAGCTAGAACCTGCTTGACCTCAGACAACAGTTTTGGTTCTACAGACACAGCCAAGATCTGAAAAGAGTGTCTTCAGCACAGCAGTGGATGTCTTTAGATACACCAGCCAGAACCCAGACTTGAATTCCGTCAAAAATGTACACCACACTTCCGTCCCGGAATGTGTGAAAGTCTCCAAATATATTTGCACCTAAATTATCCATTCATCCATTTTCTACCGCTTGTCCCTTTCGGTGTGGAGCCTATCTCAGCTGCATTCGGGCGGAAGGCGGGGTACACCCCGGACAAGTCGCCACCTCATCGCAGGGCCAACATTATGTATCATATTATATTTTTCCATCCATCCATCTTCTTCCGCTTATCTGAGGTTGGGTCGCGGGGGCATCAGCCTAAGCAAGGAAGCCCAGACTTCCTTCTTCCCAGCCACTTCGTCCAGCTCTTCCCGGGGGATCCCGAGGCGTTCCCAGGCCAGCCGGGAGACATAGTCTTCCCAACATGTTCTGGGTCTTCCCCGTGGCCTAGGGAGGCGTTCGGGTGGCATCCTGACCAGATGCCCGAACCACCTCATCTGGCTCCTCTCGATGTGGAGGAGCAGCGGCTTTACTTTGAGCTCCTCCCGGATGGCAGAGCTTCTCACCCTATTTCTAAGGGAGAGCCCCGCCACCCGGCGAAGGAAACTCATTTCGGCCGCTTGTACCCAAAGGGGATGGGAACGTAAATCGACCGGTACATTGAGAGCTTTGCCTTCCGGCTCAGCTCCTTCTTCACCGCAACGGATCGATACAGCGTCCGCATTACTGAAGACGCCGCACCGATCCGCCTGTCGATTTCATGATCCACTCTTCCCTCACTCGTGAACAAGACTCCGAGGTACTTGAACTCCTCACTTGGGGAAGGGTCTCCTCCCCAACCCGGAGATGGCACTCCACCCTTTTCCGGGCGAGAACCATGGACTCGGACATGGAGGTGCTGATTATTATATTATATTATATTTTTCATATGTTTCAAAACAACGTTTTTCATGCTTACATTATTGGGTGTTATGTGTAGAATTTTGAACTGAAATCAAATGTACCGTTATTCCATTTTGGAAGAAATCCGTAATGTAACACAATATATGTAAAGAGTGAAGCACCGTTAATACTTTTAGGGTGCACTGTTAGTGTCTCAAAAATCTTATTGGGGTGATATGTGAACATGTGTAATGTTCTTTATGTTGTATGCAAATATGTTTAATGTTATTATTCTACATGCGCATGTTAATGTGGTAATCTATGTGTTTTGACAGGAGGATCTAGAAAACGGTGAAGAAGTGGCATCGTGTCCCAGCTGCTCGCTTATTGTCAGGGTTATCTACGACAAGGTAAATAATCATAAACTTAAAATTAGGTATGCCACGGTAAGAAGTATAGTATTGGACTGATCGGTCTCCCCCCAACACTTAACAATATGCCCTTATGGACAACAGTTTTGCACTGTGGTCGTGACTGTCCAGGGTAGCGAAAAACTGCAATGTAATGTTGAATCTCCATCGTGCCTCTATACTCACGCCTCCCTTTTATCCCCCCTCACATCATTGTAACTGGACCTTGTGTTGGATAATATGTATTAAATATGCATAGGTGCCAATTTTATTTAAAATAGACTTTATAAACGTTATTTAGATTTACCAGTCACACCATTAGGAACACTTGCACACATCAATACAAGAGCCGCATCAAAAAAAAGTTACATTTACCAGCATTTATGTCACTGCATATCGCATGACTGTTATTGTGGGTGTGCCACAATTAGATGAAAATAATAATGTCTCATACCTTATCTTGTGTTTCCTCAAACCAAGTAGAAATAACGCCAATTTGCCATTGTTTCCGTCAAATTGAGCGGCCGCTGTTATTTTTGCGCAACGTCAAATTCAAACTGCACTTTCATATTTGACAATTAAATATACAATATTGTTTTGAAACGATTTTGCAATTTGTGTCACCACTTGCCATTAACTCGTGTCGGTGGGACACACACAATATGAGTAGTCAAGAAATAAGAGACAATCCTTTGAAAGTGATTTGTTTCGTCAATATGAACTTGAAAGGAAAAAAAAGTGTTCATTCTATTCACTACACCAGTAATACTTTGTTTTCTGCAAAATGCAGTTTTGCTGATAAGCAAATTAAAGACTGGACTGCTTTGAAAGTGAAAACAAGTTCTCTTTACGCACAAAAAAAAAAATATTATTATAAATTGACATCAGCAGCACTGATGATGATGTTTTCTTTCAGGACTCATTCATGGTGGGAGAAGTGTTGGAGGCCCCCTCAGAAAGCAAAGTGGAGGTGCTTCAAACCTGATTCACACTTGACTAAACAAGGACAAAGGTGTCCTTGATGACTGCTGATGTATGCATCTGCCTTATTTTCGGACTTGTTTCTGCACTTTATTGTCCACTTAGCAGGTAATATTGATGACCCAACCGGCATTACATTACACATGCTGTAAAATACATTTTTATATTGCTGACAAACTTGCTTTATGCTCTGTAATTGATGGAAAAATACACAAATTCAGCATTTTTTTGCACAAGAAACTTAACAATCCCACACATTACATTAATAACACAGATCAGTGGACAAATACTCATATTTATTTAATGTTATTATTTGTACTCTTCCTGATGTCATCACCGCTGTTGATTCCTCACATGATCAGATAATAGCTCACGTGATCAGTCCCGAAGCAGCTTATAAAAAAGTGTGCTGAGGTTGTTTGTTAAGGAATGGAATTAGAAATGTGTAAATATGTCAATGTTCATGTTATTTTATTGATTTGTAGTCATGGCATTGTGTAAGTAATGCAAAAGACATGTTGTACTTACAATAGCATGTCTCAAGTACTTTCTTCATGCTAATGATACAATTATTTTAAATAAATCAATGACTTCTATTAAAATCATGATGCCTGTAAAGAATTGTATTTATTTGGTTGTATTATTACTTACACCAGGAGGTTATGTGATTGCTTTATAGTTTTTTTCAGTTAATTAGTGAGTAACATAATTAAAAAAGGTATGGGCAAATTTTCTTGAACATTTTTTTGGGTGGATAATTACTTTGTATTTTACAATGATGTTTCTGTGTGTATATGTTAGCGGCCCGGCAGGAAAAAAAATACAGTGTATGACTGACAAGTGAAGCTTCACTCAGTTTCTTTCATCCCGCTATAAATAACTCAAAAAGTTATGGGAAGATTTTGTTTCAACTTTTAGATAATGTCAGAAATGGGGTACGGAACAAGTGATTACTTTTTTAGGCTCATCCTGAATACTGTCTGGATTCAGAACTTTTTTTTAATTGGGAGGTGGACCTCTGTGCTCTCTTTCTAGTTATTATATATATTTGGTTTCATTTTTGAATGTGTGAAATGTCACTGAAAAAGATTTGTGAACAAAATTAGAATATTCTAAATATAAAATCATCTCAAACATGGGACCCACGTGTCTTACACCTCGAGTTAGATTAGAAAGAGGCTGTGTTTTAGATTTAATACTTAAGTATACTGTACTGCGGGGGTTGCTGCATTCAGGCGGTAGGCGGGGTGACACCCTGGACAAGTCGCCATCTCATCGCAGGGCCAACACAGATAGACAGACAACATTCTCACTCACATTCACACACTAGGGCCTATTTAGTGTTGCCAATCAACCTATCCCCAGGTGCATGTCTTTGGAGGTGGGAGGAAGCCGGAGTACCCGGAGGGAACCCACGCAGTCACGGGGAGAACATGCAAACTCCACACAGAAAGATCCCGAGCCTGGGATTGAACTCAGGACCTTCGTATTGTGAGGCACATGCGCTAACCCCTGTTCCACCGTGTGCTGTCGGATTGTAAATAATTAAATGTATATACTCTGATGATTAAAGGCCTACTGAAACCCACTACTACCGACCACGCAGTCTGATAGTTTATATATCAATGATGAAATCTTAACATTATAACACATGCCAATACGGCCGGGTTAACTTATAAAGTGACATTTTAAATTTGCCGCTAAACTTCCGGTTCGAAACGCCTCTGAGGATGACGTATGCGCGTGACGTAGCCCGGGGAACACGGGTATGCCTTCCACATTGAAGCCAATACGAAAAAGCTCTGTTTTCATTTCATAATTCCACAGTATTCTGGACATCTGTGTTCGTGAATCTGTTTCAATCATGTTCATTGCATTATGGAGAAGGAAGCTGAGCAAGCAAAGAAGAAAGTTGTCGGTGCGAAATGGATGTATTTTTCGAACGTAGTCAGCCACAACAGTACACAGCCGGCGCTTCTTTGTTTACATTCCCGAAAGATGCAGTCAAGATGGAAGAACTCGGATAACAGAGACTCTAACCAGGAGGACTTTTGACTTCGATACACAGACGCCTGTAGAGAACTGGGACAACACAGACTCTTACCAGGATTACTTTGATTTGGATGACAAAGACGCAGACATGCTACTGTGAGTATGCAGCTTTGGCTTCTAAACATTTGATCGCTTGACCGTATGTGCGCAACTTTTTTTTGCGTATGTACGTAACTTTTTAAAAATATATAAGCTTTATGAACCTTGGGTTAGGTGAACGGTCTTTTGGGCTGAGTGATTGTGTGTGTTGATCAGGTGTTTGAATTGTATTGGCGTGTTCTATGGAGCTAGGAGCTAGCATAGGAGCTAGGAGCTAGCATAACACGTACCGTACCGTACGTGCGCGTCACGTACGTAACTTTTTAAAAATATATAAGCTTTATGAACCTTGGGTTAGGTGAACGGTCTTTTGGGCTGAGTGATTGTGTGTGTTGATCAGGTGTTTGAATTGTATTGGCGTGTTCTATGGAGCTAGGAGCTAGCAGAGGAGCTAGGAGCTAGCATAACAAACACGCAGGTGTTTTTATGCAGGATTAATTTGTGGCATGTTAAATATAAGCCTGGTTGTGTTGTGGCTAATAGAGTATATATATGTCTTGTGTTTATTTACTGTTGTAGTCATTCCCAGCTGAATATCAGGTCACCCCCGGCTCTCACAGCATCTTCCCTATCTGAATAGCTTCAACTCCCCACTAGTCCTTCACTTGCACTTTACTCATCCACAAATCTTTCATCCTCGCTCAAATTAATGGGGAAATTGTCGCTTTCTCGGTCCGAATCTCTCTCACTTCATGCGGCCATCATTGTAAACAATAGGGAACTTTGCGTATATGTTCAACTGACTACGTCACGCTACTTCCGGTAGGGGCAAGCCTTTTTTTTTTATCAGATACCAAAAGTAGCAATCTTTATTGTCGTTGTTCTATACTAAATCCTTTCAGCAAAAATATGGCAATATCGCGAAATGATCAAGTATGACACATAGAATAGATCTGCTATCCCCGTTTAAATAAAAAAAATTCATTTCAGTAGGCCTTTAACTTGTATGATCACTGTATTATGCTGATATTATATAATTGTACCATGAATTGATTAATGTGGACCCCGACTTAAACAAGTTGAAAAACTTATGCGGGTGTTGCCATTTAGCGGTCAATTGTACGGTATATGTACTGCTGTGCAATCTACTAATAAAAGTTTCAATCAATCAATCATGCACACTGATGACGGGAGCAAGGCCCAAAATACCACCCATCAGGAGCAAGGGTGAAGTGTCTTGCTCAACGACACAAAAGACGTGACTAGGATGGTGTAAGCTGGGGATCGAACCAGGAACCCTCAAGTTGCTGGCACGGCCGCTCTACCAACCGAACAACAACATTCATATTAATGTTAGATATTACTTGCGTTCTATGGACTATAGGAAGAGCAAATAATTATTGATCTGGGGCTTGGTAGTAGCTCGCTGATTAAAACCAATTTGATCAAATACTCATTTGTCCCATTATTTACTTTTAAAGAATTAAAAGACATTTGGGCTTTTATCTTTTTATATGTATAAAACATACACCCATAATTTCACAGGAAAACTCACGTTTATGTAAAAGTATGATCACCTTCTGTCTTGTCTATAAATCCAGTTAAGAGAAAGTTTTGAGCATTGATATACAGTTGTGCTCATAAGTTTACATACCCTGGGAGAATTTATGATTTCTTGGCCATTCTTCAGAGAATAACACAAAAACCTTTCTTCCACTCATGCTTAATGGTTGTGTGAAGCTATTTATTGGCAAACAACTGTGTTTACTCTTTTTAAATCAAAATGACAAAAGAAAGTACCCAAATGACCCTGATCAAAAGAGTACATACCCCAGTGACTTTGATCTGATAACATGCACAAAAGTTGACACAAACAGGTTTGAATGGCTAATCAAGGTTCCAATCCTCACCTGTGACATGTTTGTAATTAATGTGTGTGTATAAAAGGTCAGTGAGTTTCTGGGCTTCTGACAGACCATTGCATCTTTCATCCAGTGCTACACAGATGTTTCTGGATTCTGAGTCATGGGGGAGGCAAAATAATTGTCAAAGGATCTGCGAGAAAAGGTAATTGAACTGCATAAAACAGGATAGGGGTATAAAAAGATATCCAAGGAAATGAGAATGCCAATCAGCAGTGTTCAAACGCTGATTAAGAAGTAGAAAATGAGGGATTCAGGTAGACCAGCAAATATTTCAGCCACAACAGCCAGGAAAATTGTTCGAGATGCAAAGAAAAATCCACAAATAACTTCAGCTGAAATACAGGACTCTCTGAAAAATTGTGGCGTTCTGTTTCAAGATGCACAATAAGGAGGCACTTGAAGAAAAATGGGCTGCATGGTCGAGTCGCCAGAAGAAAGCAATTTCTGCGCAAATGTCACAAAGTATCCCGCTTACATTACGCTAAACAGCACAAAGACAAGCCTCAAAACTTCTGGAACAAAGTCATCTGGAGTGATGGCTTTCTTCTGGCGACTTGACCATGCAGCCCATTTTTCTTCAAGTGCCTCCTAGGGTAGGTGGTAGCGGGGGGTGTATATTGTAGCGTCCCAGAAGAGTTAGTGCTGCAAGGGTTTCTGGGTATTTGTTTTGTTGTGTTTATGTTGTGTTACGGTGCGGATATTCTCCCGAAATGTGTTTGTCATTCTTGTTTGGTGTGGGTTCACAGTGTGGCGCATATTTGCAACAGTGTTAAAGGCCTACTGAAACCCACTACTACCGACCACGCAGTCTGATAGTTTATATATCAATGATGAAATCTTAACATTATAACACATGCCAATACGGCCGGGTTAACTTATAAAGTGACATTTTAAATTTGCCGCTAAACTTCCGGTTCGAAACGCCTCTGAGGATGACGTATGCGCGTGACGTAGACCGGGGAACACGGGTATGCCTTCCACATTGAAGCCAATACGAAAAAGCTCTGTTTTCATTTCATAATTCCACAGTATTCTGGACATCTGTGTTCGTGAATCTGTTGCAATCATGTTCATTGCATTATGGAGAAAGAAGATGAGCAAGCAAAGAAGAAAGTTGTCGGTGCGAAATGGACGTATTTTTCGAACGTAGTCAGCAACAACAGTACACAGCCGGCGCTTCTTTGTTTACATTCCCGAAAGATGCAGTCAAGATGGAAGAACTTGGATAACAGAGACTCTAACCAGGAGGACTTTTGACTTGGATACACAGACGCCTGTAGAGAACTGGGACAACACAGACTCTTACCAGGATTACTTTGATTTGGATGACAAAGACGCAGACGTGCTACTGTGAGTATGCAGCTTTGGCTTCTAAACATTTGATCGCTTGACCGTATGTGCGCAACTTTTTTTTGCGTATGTACGTAACTTTTTTAAAATATATAAGCTTTATGAACCTTGGGTTAGGTGAACGGTCTTTTGGGCTGAGTGATTGTGTGTGTTGATCAGGTGTTTGAATTGTATTGGCGTGTTCTATGGAGCTAGGAGCTAGCATAGGAGCTAGGAGTTAGCATAACAAAGACGTAGGTGTTTTTATGCAGGATTAATTTGTGGCATATTAAATATAAGCCTGGTTGTGTTGTGGCTAATAGAGTAAATATATGTCTTGTGTTTATTTACTGTTTTAGTCATTCCCAGCTGAATACCAGGTACCGTGAGTATGCAGCCTTGGCTGCTAAACATTTGATAGCTTGACCGTACGTGCGCGTCACGTACGTAACTTTTTAAAAATATATGAGCTTTATGAACCTTGGGTTAGGTGAACGGTCTTTTGGGCTGAGTGATTGTGTGTGTTGATCAGGTGTTTGAATTGTATTGGCGTGTTCTATGGAGCTAGGAGCTAGCATAGGAGCTAGGAGCTAGCATAACAAACACGCAGGTGTTTTTATGCAGGATTAATTTGTGGCATATTAAATATAAGCCTGGTTGTGTTGTGGCTAATAGAGTATATATATGTCTTGTGTTTATTTACTGTTGTAGTCATTCCCAGCTGAATATCAGGTCACCCCCGGCTCTCACAGCATCTTCCCTATCTGAATAGCTTCAACTCCCCACTAGTCCTTCACTTGCACTTTACTCATCCACAAATCTTTCATCCTCGCTCAAATTAATGGGGAAATTGTCGCTTTCTCGGTCCGAATCTCTCTCACTTCATGCGGCCATCATTGTAAACAATAGGGAACTTTGCGTATATGTTCAACTGACTACGTCACGCTACTTCCGGTAGGGGCAAGCCTTTTTTTATCAGATACCAAAAGTTGCAATCTTTATCGTCGTTGTTCTATACTAAATCCTTTCAGCAAAAATATGGCAATATCGCGAAATGATCAAGTATGACACATAGAATAGATCTGCTATCCCCGTTTAAATAAAAAAAATTCATTTCAGTAGGCCTTTAAAGTTGTTTATACAACCCTCAGTGTGATCTGTATGACTGTTGACCAAGTATGCATTGCATTCTTCTACGTGTGTGGAGAGCCATAAATAGTGTGTAGCTGGGCCGGCACGCAAAGGCATGCCTTTGCGTGCCTTAAAGGCACCCCCCCCCCCCCCCAATATTGTTGTCTGTGTGGAAATCGGGTGAAATTTGGGCGAATGGTTGCCCTGGGAGATTTTCGGGAGGGGCACTGAAATTTGGGAGTCTCCCGGGAAAATCGGGAGGGTTGGCAAGTATGCCAATCAATCCACTCCCTCGCTCTTTCTGTCTCTGCCCCTCCCTCACGAATGCAGCTGCGTGTGCACACCTTCACAATTAGTTTTGTTTTTAACCCCTTCTTAACCCTGGATGTACATTGAAAATACACATATACATTCACTGTACAAGCACACATATACACTCATGCACATAATCACGTTTCATCAAACATATATTAACGTTGTTGCCCTAGGGTAAACTGGGTATAACACATGGCACACTGACAAAGCTTAACCTATTGTTACTATAACAATCTACAAGGTTAATGTAGGTTGCTTCTCTTTCTTCCCCTCCATTTTTTTGCATTCTTTCTTATCTCAAGTTATCATTACGTATATGTATTGTTGCATTTGAACAATTGTATTGTTGATAATAAAGAAAAAGTATTGGTATCGTTTATTATCAATAGCACTATTTCTATTGGTATTCATATTGCTCCATTTTTAGTGTAATAATGCTCATTTGTCATTTCTGTATTATTTTTTATTTTCGCTAACTGCTTATTTGCTATTACTTTTACCATCATATTTGTACATGTCGTATTTGCTGATGTTGCTCTGTTGTTGTTGTTGTTGTTGTGTTTGCTGTTGTTGTTTTTGTCTCTCTGTCTAATCCCCCTCTTGTCCCCACAATTCCCCCCTCTGTCTTCCTTTTTTTCTCTTTCTATCCCCTCCTGCTCCGGCCCGGCTGCACCAAATGATAATATAAATACATTTAATAAAGTCAAAATACAAACAAGGCAACAAGAGAAGTAACCTACACTTCTCTTTTGTAAAGTAAATCTGAACAGCCGATATGGGCATCTACATCTGCTATATGATTTGCCTGAAAAGCTGGGCAGGACAACAACAACAAAAAAAAAGAAAATACACGCAACCCTGACTCAAAATGCCGGACATTTGAGGCATTTAAGAAACCCCGCCCGGACAGTCCCGCAAAAGACATGTCTTGGGAAAAGAGGACGTATGGTCAGTCTAGTCATATTATGATTTTTTTCTAAATTGAAAGCACTTCCTTGTGGTCTACATAACATGTTAATGGTGGTTCTTTGGTCAAAATGTTGCATAGATTATGTTTTACAGATCATCTTTAAGTCGCTTTCTGACATTCACTTCAGGATGCGGTTTGTGGGCAGTCTTATTTACGTGGCTCACCTTTGACAGCATAGTCATCTTTGTTGTAGCGGTGTAGCGTGCAAGGACGGGAGTCACAGGAATGTCAAAAGATGGAGCTAACTGTTTTAATGACATTCAGACTTTACTTAAATCAACAACAGAGCAGCATCTCCTCATCCGTGGCTCACTAGTGCAACAACAACACCATAAGTGTGTCCCGTGAAAAAAACGTCCGACCGGAACTCTCTAATAACTTAAGTTCCGTGGGTGAATTATGTAAACCCATTACACCTGTCGTTTTTAGCACTTCCATAGCGAGTCTACTGACAGATATAAGTTAGGATTTACGCTACTTTATATTAGAAATGGAGGATAAAGGCCCCAAAACAAGAGGATAGAGAAAAAAGTTTATCGACTACAATGGCGGACATGCGCAGGTTTTCAGGACTTATGCAGATCCCAAATACACATCAGCAGGTACCAGAAGGTAAAAAAAGTTGCTTTTGCATAATATTGCCACCAGTTAATATTTCTGCTAATGGGTGCCATTTTGCGGTCCTTATACACACACCATAAAAATACTCGTACGTCTGACTATGGTAGCCGTAATGTGCCGGCAATCCATCAAGCAGTGCGGCTTCAAAGTACTAAAACATTTTGACTGATTTTTGAGCGCCCTATCCTTGTTTGTGAATGACTGAGCATTTCATTCGACAATTCGTAACGTGGAGCACTCGTAACACTTGATTGGTCCCTCTTCTATGATGTCACAGGAGGAGCACGCTGTCTACATACCGGGGCTAGGTTGACCATATTCTGAAATCCCAAAAAGAGGACACATATATGCGTGCCAAGGCCGGGACTAGGTGAAAATTTGCCAAATGATACTCGAACTTGCTTTATAAATAATATATTTATTTAAATAAAGCATTTTTTCTCCTCTGTTGACAGCTAGGAATTTTCAAAATGGGGTCCCACAGTAAATTTTTGGAGTCCCACTTTTTTGTAAGCGTTTTGAAAAAAAAAGATAAACGTATGCATTATCCTCTTATATCTCACATTCTATATTGTGTTTTGGAAAAAGGTTGTCATAAAAAACATGGTAACACTTTAGTATTTATTTCAGTATAAAAGTGTAAAAAGTGTTTTGCTTCGGTCATGCAATGATGTTAATGGTGTGCCAGGGCATACATACATACTATATTTAACGCTTAAATCTCTGGAGTCTACATCAACTTCAGATCTATTCCTCATTTCAAAATGTTTTGGTTTTTTTTATTGTTGTTTTTTTTTTTGTTTGTTTTCCGCCCTTTTTTGTCAAACAAAACTATGTTTTTAATGGCAAACACACGAAATATGCAAAATCTTCCACCAAAAATATTTTTCAAAGTGGAATATTTGATGATACGTAATCGGAACCTTGGATAGGTCAATAATTCATAATAACATTGATTCTGATTCAATATTATGTTTTGAGCAATGAAAAATTGAAAGAAAAAAAAAACAGCTTTGTTTTAATTAGTCAACATTGCAACTTTTTTCTCAATTACATTTCACCTTTAAGCTTTTTTATTTCACTTTTGTTATGTTTTTGTTTATTTTAATAGTATTTATAGAATGTGCCGTGGGCCTTTAAAACATTAGCTGTGGGCCGCAAATGGCCTCCGGGGCACACTTTTGACACCCCTGCTATAGATGATAAAAGATTAAATCAGATAAATCTATGGATAAAAAGCAGAGCCTGGCGACGCAAGCACGTTTATCATAATTCTCTCGCTCTCTCTGTCTCTGCCCCTCCCTCACGAATGCTGCTGCGTGCGCACACCTTCACAATTTGTTTTGTTTTTAACCCCTTCTTAACCCTGAACGTACATTGAAAATGCACGCAACCCTAACTCCCTAAATGCCGGACATTTGAGGCATTTAAGAAACCCCGCCCGGACAGCCCGGACAGCTGACATGTCCGGGGAAAAGAGGACGTATGGTCAGTCTAACATACCCTGTAATACAAACACACAAGAGTGACTTAACCCGTCACTCGTGTAGGCTAATGTTTGTAGCAACTTTCTATTTGGACTGCGACTTTGTTAGCAGGTCTTTATGTTGAATGGCTCATGTCAAATGAAAGACGAATCTTTGATGCTTGCCTGCGGAAATTGACACCTTAAAAAAAGCTGTTTCACACTTCCTGTCACACTGGAAGATGCTGAAGAGTCCTCAGCTGGCAAGCAAACATCAGCTGTTGCTGTGCAGCCCGAGGGCCGCAGTCTGACCTTCACACTGACAACTTTTATTGTGAAAAGCCAAACCTTAACACAGACAAATGACAGCAAAGGTGGGGGTATCGTCACGGTGCTCAGTGTATTTCTGTGTATTGTCGGAGTTATACTAGAATATTTGAGAAGTATCTTTTGCTGAGGTTCCCAATATTCTGCAGGAGGAAGGTGAATACAATTTATTTCACATATCCTATTATTCCAAATTAATACTTCTTTAATGTTCTATCAATTATTTTCATGTAATTTATACACTCACCAATGTCATCCACTGTGTCTTCACATTAACGCAGTGGTTCTTAACCTTGTTGGAGGTACCGAACCCCACCAGTTTCACATGCGCATTCACCGAACCCTTCTTTAGTGAAAAATAAAATATTGGTTTTTTTCAAATTCAAGACAAAGATATAGGTTTTTGGTAACACTTTAGAATGAGGAACATATTCTAAATAACAAATACTTAATTTAGAGTTTTTTGGACACTAGGGAAACATATTCTAAGTAACAAAGACTTAATTTAGAGTTATTTGGGTAGGGTTAGGGTTAGAGGGTTAGGGCCAGGGTTAGAGGGTTAGGGTTACAATAAGGCCATGCCGAATAAGGCATTAATAAGTACTTAATAATGACTAATTAAGAGCCAATATGTTACTAATTTGCATGTTAATAAGCAACTAATTAATGGTGAATATGTTCCCCATACTAAAGTGTTACCATGTTTTTTTACTGGTGCACAAAATGAACCGTGCATGAACATCACCGTGTTCAAAGAACAAAACCAACACAGTGCATAAACTCACAACAAATTACACACCTGCAAATCAGTCTGACTTCTGCTGTTGCTGTATCCTTAATACGCCGATAGGGAGAAGTTTTTATTTATACGATGAGTCGGGTGTGTTTTGACCTCCGCCGAACCCCTGAGCCAGACTCACCGAACCCCTAGGGTTCGATCGAACCCAGGTTAAGAACCACTGCATTAACGCATTATTTTTTTGTGTGACTAAGTATAATATGTACACACTCGTATACTTTCTAAAGTGTACTGACAAACGTACACTTACTGACAGAAATACTACTCTCTTCAAAAGAAGTCAAAAAGTGAATACATGAGAGCTGGTTGATTGTAACAGAATGTCACAAAGTACACTGATGTTTTTGTTTCATTTTCTAAAGATGAACTGGCACAAGAAATATTAATGCCAATTCAATGTTGAGGAGGTTTACGGCTACTCATTCAACACAACTGCTGTTTTAAATTGATAATAATCATTGCAAACAACAATACTGGTAAGCAGCTGTTTGTTATAAATTGATCATCACTAAAATGAATAACTGCAGTGGGATTTGTGTTTGCATTCCTGCTGTGTTTCTGCAGGCGTAAAACTAAAATAATCAGAAGGTGTGACAATGTCTGACAAAGAGGTTGATTGACTGACTGATTGATTTTGTTCCACGTTGAAATGAGATCATCCAACATATTCTCAATCTGTATCGTCTTCGGTTGGTTTTTAAGTCAATAGTTACTCGTCAAGTGATAAAGGATAGCAACACTTTTTCTTATTTAATTTCTTTTTTTTTTGGCACCATCACCTGTCGTCTGCCTATATTACAACAATGTCTTGATGTCTCCCCCAAGATTTTAGAATAAGACTGTAAAATAACAAAATGTGGAAAAAGTGAAGCGCTGTGAATACTTTCCGGGTGCACTGTATATATTTTCTAATATATCCAAATCATTAATTACACCTGTTAGAATAATTTTATCTAAGTTATCACAAAAACTTTGTGTTGAAATCAGTTCCCAGCGAGAAGACCAAAAGCTGAACCTACCAAGAAGAAGGCTTGTAAAACTCCACTGTGTAAGGGGGAAGCAACATGAAGGTGTTCTGTTTTCTTTCATGTATTGTAGATAGAAATATATTGTTTTAACCCAAGGACTACAAAGCGGAGAGAAGGCAGGATCTGCCCAAGTTCCAGACACCGCTTTTTTTTAAACTCTTTTACGAAACTCTTTTTTGAACTCTTTTACGAACATTTCTTTGAACTGTTTTACGACCTTTTCTGTGAAGTGTTTACGACCTTTTCTTTTGAACTGTTCTGTAACCAAAGGCAACGCTGGTTATGACCCATGTCCCTTTGGAAGCAGCTGTTGCCATGTGGTCAGGGAAAGTCCAAACAAAGGAGGAGGCGTACAATCTTTGGCCAGAGCGTGCTGGAGAATGTGCAAGAGTACAGACCAGACGTTTCTCCTCAAATTGAGCTAAATTGAATTCTGTCTCTGTTTAATTCTTTGCTTCTTGTCTTGTTTAATATATGTCATTAGTGTTTAAACCTGACAACACCTTTTGGATAATTTACTAAATGAAAATGTTTAATTGTTTTATTAGAGAAATAATTTGTAAATTCCTTATTTTCTCCAATTGTTAATGCTACGAAGACAAAATAACCCTCATTTGTTTTAAGAGCTTAAGCTTGTTTCTACGTTTTAATGACAGTAATGTACGAGGTGGTTTGGGCATCTGGTCAGGATGCCACCCGAACGCCTTCCTAGAGAGGTGTTTAGGGCACATCCGACCGGTAGGAGGCCACGGGGAAGACCCAGGACATGTTGCGAAGACTATGTCTCCCGGCTGGTCTGGGAACGCCTTCGGATCCCCCGGGAATAGCTGGACGAAGTGGCTGGGGAGAGGCAAGTCTGGGCTTCCCTGCTTAGGCTGCTGCCCCCGCGACCTGACCTCTGATAAGCGGGAGAAGATGGATGGATGGTGTTTTTTTGTTTTTTTACCTGATAAGACCATATTATTAATGTAGGGACACCAACTAAAACTGTCATTGACTAACCTCCATTGTACCTAATAACATGTGTGTGTGTGTGTGTGTGTGTGTGTGTGTGTGTGTGTGTGTGTGCGTGTTTGTGTGTTTTGAAGTCACGTGTTGACGACGTGTTCCAGTGAGAGTATTTAAGAGTGTGACTGCTGTCTCAGAGCTCATGGGTTGTACCAGGTACTATTCGGTAGTATCAGGTAGTATAAGGTTTTAATAGGTAGTATTGGGTTGAATGGCCTCAGGTCGTGTTCTGAGAGTTTTGTTTAGCATGAACTGATGTCATCAGATGGTTGCGGGTACCAGCTGCACACACGGTCTCTCTCTCTCTCTCACACACACACACACACACACACACACACACATTAGACTGCGCAGGCAAGCAGACATGATGTTTTCTGAGGGAATGGACCTGAACCGGACTTTCAGGATGGACCCGTATGATCAAGACTGGATGTCGGCGCCGCAGCAGCAGCTGACGCGCAGCGGCCACCATGTGGTGTCGCTGTTCTTGGGTTCCATCATGGTGTTCGGCATCCTCAACAACCTGCTGGTTCTGGTTCTGTTTTGCAAGTTCAAGACCCTGCGGACCCCTGTGAACATGCTGCTTCTCAACATCAGTGTCAGTGACATGCTCGTCTGCGCATGTGGGACGACGCTTAGCTTCGTGTCCAGTCTACATCATCGCTGGTTGTTCGGTCGGCTTGGATGCGTCTGGTACGGATTCATCAACTCATGCTTTGGTAAGTCTAGTATATATATATATATATATATATATATATATATATATATATATATATATATATATATATATATATATATATATATATATATATATATATACACACACAAAACATACACAGAGTCAAATGCAGGATTCTCACAGGAATGAGGCAAACATAAAGCCTTACCTACTGTATATGTAACATTGCAAAGAATGATGGGCCAACTCATTTCCCATGCAACATATTTATTTTTGCAAAAACTGCAAAACAGGGATATATAGGTAAACCGGAGCAGATTCAATGTGTGTCTTATACACTTCCTCATCACAAATTGACTTTTTTCTTGTACAGTAATATGACGCATACAAAATCAAAGGATTACAATGGTACTAAATCACCACTCAATTACTTTTGTTATATTTTTACAGTTTTTCCCCAAATGCATCATCTTGCATTATACATGTTTACTTTTACACCGAATACCTAAACGACCTCAAAATACTATGTTAATAGTGCTTTTAAATATTATTTTTAATTGCTTTTTTATGTTCTCTATTGTTTCCATGAAATGCATTTATTAAACTGAATCTGTTTTAAAGTAATGTATTTTCTTATATTCACGTGTAATTTTCCCTAAAGAAATTAACAAACATTTTAGAATTTCTGTGAGTATATTCAAGAAATGACTCATTGCATTAACTCAATTCAATTGTGGGCAGGTTTTCCACGCAATATATATTATTTACCCTCAGCTGAAATAAAAAAGATATGTCCACCATGCTTTAAATACTTAAGTTAAACTAATTTGTATATGATAGATTTAAAATTATTTTATTTAAATCATTAAATGAAATAACTTTTCATACAACTAACTGAATGCATTGTAGTTTTTAATAGAGGGTGCATTTGTGCTTATTAAAAGCAGAACATTTCGATTTGTCCAATTTTTATTATTTTCATTTAGTCGATCAACAAATACACATGTATTCCAGTTTCTGATCTTTTATTTGGATTGCACATGCATTTGAGGATCAACAACAGAGGCAATATAGCAAAATGTACTTTGTATAAACATATATTCTTTCTGCTAGAGTTGATAGTCATTGATTTACACAAACACGCGGTTATGTTTATTTAGAAAAATATTACACCAAATAACAAAAATGCCACAATATGATCAACAACGCAGAACAAGCAATGGAATATGTGCAAAATAGAAAAAGCTCAGAATGATCTGCTCAAGTATGTATATAGGTTAATGTTAACTTGTGTTTACAAATATATAGCAAAATACATTGATTCAATGTTGGATTTTGGTCATATTGGTTATTTTGGGTTGAGGTTGAATAATCAATGTTGACTCAATGTTTAAATATAGGTATCATTTCAACGATTGAAAAACTTTTGTTGACTCAATAGTTGACAAAATGAGGATATTTCAACGTTGGCCTTCCATTGAATTGATATTGTTTTATTGTTACTGATGGGGGAGGGGAGTGTCGAAGGCTTTGCACGCCCTCACTGTTCAAATGTTTTCCTTTTTTTGTAATCTTTATTTTAATAACAGAATAGTAGATTAGAGTTAGGTGCCTCGTTTAAAAAAATCAACATAAAAAAAAGATACTCAATGGGAGTTAATGGATGCCCCCGTGCGTCATTCATTGCAATGGCAGAAGAGTGAAATTGGTTGAAAATGTGGCGATAATACTGTCAGATGTTTTTAATCTAGTCCTTGTTGATTTGTATATTCTTGTTTTCTTTTACTAAGAGGTAAGTAATTATTTCTATATAAAACATTCAAATATCACAGCATGTGACGTCGCAAATGTAATAAATTGCTAGAAAGGAATTGAGGTAATCAGGTCTTTCCTTATTGATACTAGATACTAGCAAGATCTCATGAGACTTGAGTTTCAAACCCGCAATTACACTCGAAGAGAAAGGAGAAGGCTTAAACTTGGGGGGCAAGTGTAAAAAAGCGGCACGGTGTGAAACAAACTGGTAAGTCTTTGCGGAATATATTTAATTAACCCATTCAGATACCATCGGCTGTTATCGTTTGACTGAATGCTAACTTTGTGAATTATAGCCGTACTGTGGAATCTTAGTCCGTAGACGTATAGCCTGCCTGCCAATTTGCTAGCGAGTAAAAGGCATTAAGTTTGATAATTAAGTAAGCATTACCCAGCACCAAGGTAGGTTTATTTTATAATGGTGAACGAAGAAAGCGAGCGGCATTAAACTAATCGCCAGCTGATATATGCAGAGAGTGATCGATTCGCTTCAGTCAACTCCTCAATAAGATTTGCGAAACCGCCTACAATTATTTTTTCTGGTACAATAGTAACACTGTCAGTTACAGTATGACACTAACAGCTACACTTAAGTATTGCCATGTATAATTTGAATTATTTGTTAATACAGTGCTGCCAGAATCTAGCTAGTAGCCCTCTGTACTGACTCCAGATGCAAGCAGTGCTATGTCATTACATATTTCAATGGCAGAAGCTAAATGTAATAACATGTGAGCTTTAATTTGCGAGCATTTAGTTCTTCTGTCAATACATGCATACATATCTACGGAGCCCCTAAAGGGACATGGGAATTTTTTTTTTTTTTAGACATGTATCTCGTGGCCACGAGAAAGTATCTCGTGGGCACGAGAAAGTATCTCGTGGGCACGAGAAACTTTCTCGTGGCCACGAGAAACTTTTTATTAAAATTTTTTTTTTTTTTAATTAAATTTTTTTTTATTTTAAAAAAAATTTTTTTTTATTTTTAAAAAAAATTTTTTTTATAAAAAGTTTCTCGTGGCCACGAGAAAGCATTGGATGCGTGCTGATGGTTTGGTGTGTGTTAAAATGGCAGTTTAGGAGTTAATATGGCTGTATTTCCAATTAGGACTTTCCCCCATGTGTGTTGTGGCAAAATGTGAATGCTTGATTAGTAGGTGTGAGACAAACACTGTATCTTCCTGGTTATTGTAACGCTACGTGTTTGACATTATTTAAGACTTTATCATGCCCGGGAAATGACAGTTTTCCTCTTCTGTGGCTGTGGGGGGTGGCCGTGGCTTGCGGACCTGCAGTGAAGCGGAGTGTGTCAGTTAGTCCCATGGTGATGTGATCAAACTTCTTTCTTGCTTGGAAGATACACACACAATTGTAACTGTTATTTCTTCCTGCAAATAATAAATATGTACAACGTGTTTGGATGTATTCATTTATGTAAAATTGTCATTAAATGTAATATTGCCTGACAAAAAGTGATTCGACGTACGTAATATTTTGATATTTACACATCGCATATTTACACACGCGCATCTGACTAGAATACCCTTATGTGCATTACATATATCAACATCAACTACCTACTGTACTGTTTACTTGTTGAAATACCCTTTTTAGAACAAATATCTACCCACATAATTTATATGTGTATATATATATATATATATATATATATATATATATATATATATATATATATATATATATATATATATATATATATATATATATATATATATATATATATATATATATATATATGTATATGTGTGTATGTATGTATGTGTGTCTATATATATATATATATATATATATATATATATATATATATATATATATATATATATATATATATATATATATATATATATATATATATAGATACATACATATTATGTATAAGCATGTATATATATACTCTACCGTTTAAAAGTTTGGGGTCACATTGAAATGTCCTTATTTTTGAAGGAAAAGCACTGTACTTTTCAATGAAGATAACTTTCAACTAGTCTTAACTTCAAAGAAATACACTCTATACATTGCTAATGTGGGAAATGACTATTCTAGCGGCAAATGTCTGGTTTTTGGTGCAATATCTACATAGGTGTATAGAGGCCCATTTCCAGCAACTATCATTCCAGTGTTCTAATGGTACAATGTGTTTGCTCATTGGCTCAGAAGGCTAATTGATGATTAGAAAACCCTTGTGCAATCATGTTCACACATCTGAAAACAGTTTAGCTCGTTACAGAAGCTACAAAACTGACCTTCTTTTGAGCAGATTGAGTTTCTGGAGCATCACATTTGTGGGGTCAATTAAACGCTCAAAATGGCCAGAAAAAGAGAACTTTCATCTGAAACTCGACAGTCTATTCTTGTTCTTAGAAATGAAGGCTATTCTACAAAATTGTTTGGGTGACCCCAAACTTTTGAACGGTAGTGTATATATATATTATATATTACTGTAACTTGTTCTTAAAAATAGTAGTTATTTTGTTTGTCAAATTTAGTGTTTGTGTGTATATATGTATACTGTATATATGTATGTGTGTTTCTTCCTATACAGTATACATGTATATGTGTGTGTGTGCGTATATATATATATATATATATATATATATATATATATATAATATATATATATATATATATATATATATATATATATATATATATATACATATATATATATATATATATACATATATATATATATATATATATATATATATACATATATATATATATATATATATATATATATATATATATATATATATATATATATATATATATATATATATATATATATATATATATATATATATATATATATATATATAAATTATGTGGGTAGATATTTGTTCTAAAAAGGGTATTTCAACAAGTAAACAGTACAGTAGGTAGTTGATGTTGATATATGTAATGCACATAAGGGTATTCTAGTCAGATGCGCGTGTGTAAATATGCGATGTGTAAATATCAAAATATTACGTACGTCGAATCACTTTTTGTCAGGCAATATTACATTTAATGACAATTTTACATAAATGAATACATCCAAACACGTTGTACATATTTATTATTTGCAGGAAGAAATAACAGTTACAATTGTGTGTGTATCTTCCAAGCAAGAAAGAAGTTTGATCACATCAACATGGGACTAACTGACACACTCCGCTTCGCTGCAGGTCCGCAAGCCACGCCCACCCCCCACAGCCACAGAAGAGGAAAACTGTCCTTTCCCGGGCATGATAAAGTCTTAAATAATGTCAAACACGTAGCGTTACAATAACCAGGAAGATAAAGTGTTTGTCTCACACCTACTAATCAAGCATTCACATTTTGCCACAACACACATGGGGGAAAGTCCTAATTGGAAATACAGCCAAATTAACTCCTAAACTGCCATTTTAACACACACCAAACCATCAGCACGCATCCAATGTTTTCTCGTGGCCACGAGAAACTTTTTATAAAAAAAAAAAAAATAAAATAAAAAATTAATTTTTTTTTTTTTTTTTTTTATAAAAAGTTTCTCGTGGCCACGAGAAACTTTCTCGTGGCCACGAGATACATGTCTAAAAAAAAAAAATTCCCATGTCCCTTTAGGGGCTCCGTACATATCAGTCATGTGATGTGTTAACAGGTTACAGCACTATTGCGAACTTGTGTCCCTTTCTTTTAGCCTCTAGTCTAGAGGAAGCTGCAAATGACAATTTGTCATATTACGTCTTGTTATGTTTTCTTATTTTCTGCATTTGTTCCCCGTCAGCGCTTTTATTTTGTTCCTTTTCCTGTTTGTTTCCCTGATTGGTTTGAGTACACCTCATTTTCATTTCCAATCAGTGTTAGAAATGCCCGCCTCACCCCCTTCGTCAATGCTCGGGGATTACTGTTTTGTGTTCAACGTCACATACGGTTTGTGTTGCTTGCAGACTGTTTATGCTTTCGTGAACTTACCTGCTGCACCTCATTGTACTATTTGTAAGAATTAAAAGACTCTTACCTGCATGTCATCCTCCTGTCTCCTGCATCTTGGGGTCACCACTACCGCAGCCATGCAAGTCCCTGACAGAATCCTTGAGCCAGAAAGGGACCTTGCAGGGATGCCTATTCACAACGTCGAGTCGACCTTTTGGTCCGCACATTTCTTGGAGGACATGAAGCCAGGTTTGTGCGGTTCTAACCCACGGCAAGCTCGCCCCTTCTCCCTCCGGCACAGCCGCCGCCTCCCGCTCCGCGCCCGGCTCAACTGCCGCCTCCTGATCTTCCAGTGGGTCTTCCAAAGACACCATGTCCAGCTCTCCCAGTGTGTCTTCCAACAAAGCCACATTCAGCTCTTCCAGTGGGCCTTCCAACGACATCACGTCCATCTCGTCCCACAGCCCGGCCTCTTCCTGTGCTGGCACATCATCAACTTGCTGGTCCGGTGATGGCTCTTCTGGAGCCCAGCCCACCGCACTGTTCATCCTCCAATGAAGGGAAGCATCTAGCATCCGCTTTGTGACTAACAGCTGTGCAGCGGAGGACGCACAGCTCTGCTCATTGCCGCAGATGACATTATCTCCTCTTGCGAGCATGCTGCCATCCACTCCGGCGAGCCTGCAGACTTTGTCATCCTCTTCAGCGGGCCAGCAGATGCCGCTATCCAACTCTGCAGCCTGCCAGATCTCCTACCCAGCAGCCTGTGCGACCTCCAGCTCGCCTGCTGCCGTAGCGCTCATCTGGTTTTCGCCCTCCTCGCCTGCTGCGGAAGCGCCCATCGGGCGCCCACACACCTCCTCATCGGCCAAGAGTGTGGCCATTCCATGGACACTCTCTGTGTAACTGGCTGCAATTCCCAGGACCCGGGCATGGACTTTCACGGCTGCTGGTTCGCCGCTGCCGCTCACGTCCACCTTAACCTCCTTAACTTGTCTTCGCTGGCTGCGGGGACACCTGGTCTGGGGACCCGCCGCCAACTCCTACCTCCACCCTCCCGTGACTTTGAACCTTGTTTGGGGTGGGGTACTGTGACGATCTGTCACATCACGTCTTGTTATGTGTCCTTATTTTCTGCATTTGTTCCTAGTGAGCGCTCTTTTTTGGTTCCATTTCCTGTTTGTCTCCCTGAGTCCTCTTTCCTTCACCTGTTCCCTGATTAGTTTAAGCACACTTGGTTTTCATTTCCAATCAGTGTTATAAATGCCTGCCTCACCCTTTTCATCAATGCTCGGGGATTGTTGTTTTGTGTTCAATGTCACATGTGTTGCTTGCAGATTGTTTAAGCTTTCGTGCACTTACCTGCTGCACCTCATTGTGCTATTTGTAAGAATTAAACGACTCTTACCTGCAAAATTGTGTTACCAATATTCCAAAATAAACTAATAAATATTGCAGTAAAAAGCAGCATTAGTTCAGTATTCAAGTTCATATGGTGATGATTAAATCAGGAAGCTGTGACTTACCACAGCAAAACCTATGAACAATTGACAAAAAAAAACAGGCATACATACTAGGGCAGTGTTTACAAACAATACATTAGAGGCAGACACAACAGTTGACATACTTCACACAAAAGTCATAATTTCTCCGTAACTGTTGGTCCAGTGCTAATGATGATTTTTGGTAGTGATACGTTTATTTTTGGTCGTTGTGTATTTTCTGACGTACATTTTGCAGGCATGAGCGTGTCACTAAACACTACATGAATATAACGGTGGAGTGCATCAAAAGTTATTATTTTATATACTACATTGACAAAAATAAAATCATGTTTTATTGTAAGTTTATGAGCTGGAGTATATTTAGGACTATATTTAGACTTAACATTTTGGTTGATTTCGTCAGGAAAACTAACGTCAGAACGACTCAATCGCATGCTTCCAGCCGCACACGTCCCAGGTATCAAACATGGCACACAATTAGTTATCCA
Source organism: Entelurus aequoreus (assembly GCF_033978785.1). Taxonomy (NCBI): domain Eukaryota; kingdom Metazoa; phylum Chordata; class Actinopteri; order Syngnathiformes; family Syngnathidae; genus Entelurus; species Entelurus aequoreus. Next base: position 54,083,239 of record NC_084737.1, read on the forward strand.
TACTCTCTCTACACCCGACTCTACTAATAAGAAGTGACCTCAAGTATAAAAATAAATAAAATGGGGGGAAACTGTTGTCATGTCTTTAGCTTTTTATATAGTGCCACATTCCCCCACAAAATTAAATGTCTCCTGACATTTCTGTACACATCAAATATTCAACAATCACTTTAACACACTTTAAGAGCTCATAGTCTCAAGAAGGTATTACTCTCAGGTACCTTAAAGCAGGGGTCCCCAAACTTTTTGACTCCGGGGCCTCATTGGGGTAAAACCATTTGGCTGGGGGCCGCGCTATATATATATATATATATATATATATATATATATATATATATATATATATATATATATATATATATATATATATATATATATATATATATATATATATATATATATACATATATATATGTGTGTGTGTGTGTGTATATATATATATATATATTTATATATATATATATATATATATATATATATATATATATATATATATATATATATATATATATATATATATATATATATATGTGTGTGTGTGTATATATATATATATATATATATATATATATATATATATATATGTGTGTGTGTGTATATATATATATATATATATATATTATATGTAAATGTGTGTGTGTATATACTGTATGTATATATATATATGTAAATGTGTATATTTGTGTGTGTATATATATGTTTATGTCTATGTCTATGTATATATATATATATATATGTCTATGTATATGTATATGTCCATGTATATATATATATATATATATATATATATATATATATATATATATATATATATATATATATATATATATATATATGTATATGTGTATATATGTATATATGTATATATATGTATATGGGTCTATATGTATGTATATATATATATATATATATATATATATATATATACATATATATATATATATATATATATATATATATATATATATATATATATATATATATATATATATATATATATATATATATATATATATATGTATTCATACATATATATTCCTCGCGCACTAATTGACTTAAAGAGCGCACTTGCTGCATGTCACGTTATCGATGGTAAGATGCATTTTTAGACAATATGATTTGCCTGAGTGGCTAGGAGACGGTAGAAAATGGACTAGTAAGGACACATTTAAAAAAATTAAAAAAAATTAAAACATTTTTTTTTTATTTTAATTTGGGACTTCCCGCGGGCCGGACTTTGGACGCTGGGGGGCCGTATCCGGCCCGCGGGCCGTAGTTTGGGGACCCCTGCCTTAAAGTCTCTCTGAACCAAAGTCGGCTGACTTAAAGTGTAATAACTCTAGTACAGCCGGTTGTTGTCTGAGTCTCTGAGGTCGTTGTCTCACAGGGTCAGTTTCACCTTTGTTTGCAGCTGGGATGTCAATCTCAGGCTCATCATCATCTGATCATAGTGGGAATATTTGTTCCACACACAAGACGAAGCATACGGCCATACAATCATTGCCATCTGCTTACAACAAGGGCAACCAGAGCTGTTGTGACAGTAGGAAAATGGTATGGGGTAACTCCAGGATGACAGGCGATCTTGGAACTGCGTGCCCAACAAAGAACGTCAGAGCAAAGCCTCTGAACTACAAACATGCAAACCCAATGGGCAGCATTCTGGAGGGGAGAAGTCCTAAGGGGGCATCAACCACAAGGATCCCCAAATCCCACTGAAGAGCACCAATGATTTAGGATTGGGGAATGATAATCTCCTGGTGGATATCCTACAAGGCAGAGGAGTACTGCCTGGAGAGGGCGTCCAGCTTGTCGTTCTGAGAGCCCGGGCAGAAGGTCATGGGAAAGTACTTATCCCCATCATGAATCCGAACAGGATGGTAACAATGCATAGGTCGAGAGTGAAGGGTATTTAAAACAGACTCAATTAACCGTAATGGATTATTTTTTTCAACTAATATCAATGAGAGCAGGATAGTTTAGGCAACACATAGAAATGCGTCTTTTCTCACCATGGAAAAAAAAAAAGAAAAGACAGCAACAGTTAAGACAATGGCCAAATAATAAGGGTGGACAATACTAGGAATTTTGATATCGATCCAATACTAGGTTAAAACCAATACTGATACTTTGACTCGAAATGTCATAATCATTGAATAATTTTGTGAATTTTCCTCTCGTCGGTTATGACTGTAAAACAAGAAAAATATTTGAGCCTAATAAAATATTTTCATAACTACAAGCAACTATAAAAAACAAAGTATTCATATAAATTGTATTTTAAACATGTCCTTATTAGATTTAAGACAATCATTTTTAGAACAAAGGAGTGATTGAGAAAGGGAGAAATGCAAGAGATGCTGTGCTCGCATGAACGGAAAAAAAAAACGAGCAATTTGCTCAACCAACAGATGAGAAACTAAAACGTAAATATCGATCCCATCACACTAGTATTCATTATTCTCTAGTAAACATTGTGTCTGTGCAAGGAAGGTAGCACTCCAAGGAGATCAATGCTACGATTTTGTAAGCTGGTGTGGAGGAAGAAACAGGGCTCTGTCCTTACTGAAACCCTCCGGAAAACACGGTAGACAATGGGGACACAATAAAGATTGTGTCTAGGGAGCCAGGTAAGGCCTTTATGATGCATCGTTTGTGTTTTATGATGTATGTTTGGAGCATGTGGACGTTGCTGTGTGTTTGTCCCTGTCAGTCACCGTACATCCATGTTGAGATTGCTGACTTTACAGATACGTTGGACTTCTTATCTGACATACATTGTACTTTCAATCATCATTTTGCCAATAACTCCATCAGCAAAGCAGATTCACTTACTATCAATGCATTATTGGTGTGAAGTTCATCATAGAGGGCTTAGTCAATATGGACATTTGTGAGGGTAAAAATTTCCAACAGTCAGCGCTCGCTAGTAAATATTGAGATTATATAGTAGTAAAGCGTAACATTTGAATTGTGTAGGAAAACGTTAAAGAGGTTAAGGAACTAATAAGTAGTTTGTTTAAGCCAACAGCTGATCCTGCAGGTGTGGTTCCATCCTTAGGTATCGTGTCTCTTGTATCTCTGGCCTTGCTGTCCTACGAGCGCTACAGCACACTGCTGGTCTACAACAAACAGACGTTGGACTACAGGAAGCCTCTGTTTGCAGTAGGCGGGGCTTGGCTGTACTCTTTGGCGTGGACATTGCCCCCCCTGCTGGGCTGGAGCAGCTACGGGCCTGAGGGAACCGGAACCAGCTGCTCCGTCGCTTGGACTGAGCCCACGTCTTGCTCGCACTCCTACATCATCTGTCTGTTCATCTTCTGCCTGGGCGTGCCTGTCCTGAGCATGGTGTACTGCTACAGCCGTCTGCTGCACGCCGTCAAACAGGTGGGTTGTCTACGGCCAATCAAAAGACACGGATGAGATTTAAACTGAAATCGAAAAATATTTGAACACGTTCAATAATTCCTTATTCAAATATTACCGTATTTTTCGAACTATAAGGCGCAATTAAAATCCTTTAATTTTCTCAAAAATCGACAGTGCGCCTTATAAACCGGTGCACCTCATGTATGGAATAATTCTGGTTGTGCTTACCGACTTCAAAGCTATTTTATTTTGTACATGGTGTAATGATAAGTGTGACCAGTAGATGGCAGTCACACATAAGAGACACGTGTAGACTGCAAGATGAGGCCAGTAAACAACCCCATCCATCCATCCATCCATCTTCTTCCGCTCATCCGAGGTCGGGTCGCGGGGGCAGCAGCCTAAGCAGGGAAGCCCAGACTTTCCTCTCCCCAGCCACTTCGTCCAGCTCCTCCCGGGGGATCCTGAGGCGTTCCCAGGCCAGCCGGGAGACATAGTCTTCCCAACGTGTCCTGGGTCTTCCCCGTGGTCTCCTACCGGTCGGACGTGCCCTAAACACCTCCCTAGGGAGGCGTTCGGGTGGCATCCTGACCAGATGCCCGAACCACCTCATCTGGCTCCTCTCTATGTGGAGGAGCAGCAGCTTTACTTTGAGCTCCCCCCGGATGGCAGAGCTTCTCACCCTATATCTAAGGGAGAGCCCCGCCACCCGGCGGAGGAAACTCATTTCGGCCGCTTGTACCCGTGATCTTGTCCTTTCGGTCATAACCCAAAGCTCATGACCATAGGTGAGGATGGGAACGTAGATCGACCGGTAAATTGAGAGCTTTGCCTTCCGGCTCAGCTCCTTCTTCACCACAACGGATTGATACAGCGTCCGCATTACTGAAGACGCCGCACCGATCCCCCTGTCGATCTCACGATCCACTCTTCCCTCACTCGTGAACAAGACTCCGAGGTACTTGAACTCCTCCACTTGGGGCAGGGTCTCCTCCCCAACCCGGAGATGGCATTCCACTCTTTTCCGGGCAAGAACCATGGACTCGGACTTGGAGGTGCTGATTCTCGGTAAACAACCCCAAAACTTTAAATGTTCCATTGAAAATATAGAACATTACACACGGCGTTCCAAAATCTGTCAAAATGTTTTAGTACGACTTTGGTATGCTTTGAAGCCGCACCGCTTGATGGATTGTCGGAGCATTATGGCTACGCTATAGTCAGGCGTACTGTGATTCAACATACGTGTATTGTTATTATGGTGTGTGTCTATAAGGACCGCAAAATGGCACCTTTTAGCAGACATTTCATCCGGCGTTTTGTTTCGCAATATAATGCAAACCAACTGTTCTTACCTTCTGATGCCTGCTGATCTGTATAAGTCCTGAAAATGTGCGCGCATGTCCGCCATTGTAGTCCGTGTCAACGCCGTAGTTGATAAGCTTCTTTTTCACTATCTTCTTGTAATGGGACATTCATCCTCAGCTGTTTCCATTTCTAATATAAAGTAGTGTAAAGTTCTAACTTATATCTGTCAGTAGACTCACTATGGAAGTGCTAAAAACTACATGTGTAGTGAGTTTACATAATTCACCCACGGAACTTTAGTTATTAGAGAGTTCCGGTCAGACGGTTTTTCACGGGACACATTTCCGGCGTTGTTGTTGCACTAGTGAGCCACGGATGAGGAGATGCTGCTACGTTGTTGATTTAAGTAAAGTGTGAATGTCATTAAAACAGTTAGCTCAATTTTTTGACACTTCTTCCACTCCCGTCCTTGCACGCTACATCGCTACAACAAAGATGACCGGGAGAAGACGCTGTCAAAGGTGAGCCACGTAAATAAGACCGCCCACAAAACGGTGCATCCTGAAGCAACGGTCAGAAAGCATCTTGAAGATTGTCTGTAAAACATAATCTATGCAACATTTTGACCGAAGATCCACCATTACATGTTATGTAGAACACAAGGAAGTGTTTTCTATATAGAAAAAATCATAATAATATGACTCTTTTATTGTGCCTTATAATCCGGTGCACCTTTTGTATGAAAATAGACCTGAATAGACCCGCTCATCGGCAGTGTGCCTTATAATCCTGTGCGCAATATGGTCCGAAAAATACGGTAATTAAAATTCCCTCTAAAATGTTAAATATCTGTAATATGAATACAAATATAGTGAAATTGATACATAAAAAAGGAATATTTACAAGATGTATTTAAAATATATTCAATTATTTATAGATAATAAATAAAACACTTTTTCAAATATGTGTGTTTATTTGTCCACTTCAGGAGAACCTTTGAAATTAGAAATAGTGTAAAAGAAATAATCGGATTAGTCTTTGTTTGTTTTAAAAACAAGTAACATTTTTAGCACTGTTAACCAGAGGTGGGACCAAGTCATTGCTTTGCAAGTCACAAGTAAGTCTCAAGTCTTTGCCCTCAAGTCTCGAGTCAAGTCCTGAGTCAAGACAGGCAAGTCCCGAGTCAAGTCCAAAGTCAAGACTGGAAAGTCTCAAGTCAAGTCACAAGTCCTGCATTTTGAGTTTCGAGTCCTTTCAAGTCCTTTTAACCACAGACTAATGTTTTTACACAGATTGTGTATGCTTTTAAACCGCTGTATTTATTTATTAAAACAAGTGCATTTGAAATAGCAGGAAAAAAAATAGTGCTGACATTGCAATTCATAATAGCACTATTAACCAGTCATTTTAATAGTTTAAACAATTTTAAACATTTAACTCATTCCTTTACAGAATAAACACATTTGCAAAAACAAGTGCAACTGTACTTATTTGTACAAAAGTGTTAACATTGTATTTCCATGGCATATTGCATTGTAACTGGTTCCACAGCAGTTTCTATTCTGTGTTTACCTTATCTCATTGATCTCATCTCATACTGTATGTGTGTTGATGTGTGCGTACACTTGAAAAACATAACAAATACATGAACATAACAATGAACAGAGTTGTACTTTTTAGATGTCAGGGCCCTATGCAATATGTACACATATTCTTAATATAGTATACATTTTAACTGACCTTTATTTGACTATGTTTGTCTTTTTGTAGGTGGCTAAAATATGTGGTGCTGCTGACCGCCGTCTAACGTTACGTTACTGTGTGTGATACATTGACTAACGTAACGTTATGTTTGGTACCTCATGCAACCCTGCTTAAAAAAATCACTTCACAAAAAGTATGAATAAGGTAGCAAACTGCAGTGGACGCAACATATTGCTGTGTTTGAAATGATGTTATAACCATAGACATCTTATAAGTAGACGCAGTATTGGTTGCTGTGACGCGAGCAAATTGCATCTTGAAGTGGTGATGAGGAGCCGGCGAGCAGCCTAAACTGACAGTTGACAGGTAGAAAACAAAGATGCCGGGCTGGTGTTCAGCGTTTTCCTGCTCAAATGAGCGCACTGTTGAAAATAGGAATCGGGGGATTACTTTTCACAAGTAAGATTTAACATTAATGTACTATTGGTTGTATTTTATGAAAATAACATCACCACAGAGTTGAGAAGGAGCAAAGATCTTCAATATTTGTATGTGAAAATCACAAATAAATCTTCTGGGGGAGGATGACCCCCCTACAGGGGTTTGGTTTACAAACTTTCAGCCCCACCTAAAACAAAATTCACAAGCCGCCACTGATTATGATGCATTCTCATTTTAGGCAAAATATAAGACAATACTTTCTTAACAGTATAATTGTAACCAGGAATAAGTCTTCAAGTAACAATATTCAAATACTAACATTGTTGGGTAATACAGCATTTGGTTTTATTCTGAATGCAGTGAAACAGATTGGTGGTTTTAGCTGATATAAAGACTTTCAGGTGTTTATATATGTTTAAGTATTTGGCAGATGCTTTTATCCAAAGCGACATACATAAAAAATACATTTATAACAATCACTGTAAACATTATCATTTAAGGGAAGAATGTAATACAAAATATCAATACAAAGTGTCAAGACAGAATAAACTCTCTGCTGCTGCAGCAACAGAGATACAGTCTATAAGATATATAGATATCTAATGTATTCATACATTGTTTATGTAGAATATACGCATGTATATAACGTAATCATATTGTTTCTTCAACTTAAAAATAGCTGACCGTTTTTTTTCCCCCTTCTCTGGGCTTATATTCCCAGTTTTGATCTCGGACGTCTGGTCACTTATAGCATATAAGAATATTATATTACTGTTAAGCAAACTATGAATAATAAAACATGTGTCCGTTATCATAGCTACACGTATGACAAAAAAGCGCGTGAAAATGAGTGGTATTCAGTGAGGTAAAATGAATTAAATGCGCTGACAGTTCATTGCTCCTGCCAAATGAATTGCACTGAGTGGAGCGGATCACCACTCCAAGATGGCGGCCCCGCGTCTCGTCTGCGCCAGTAGGCAGTAGCGCTCGATGCTGCGTCTACTTACAAGATGTCTATGGTTATGACGTTAGCAGTGAGTTTACAGCCTCACTGATTTAACTACACAGCAAATAAAAGTCACGTTACTTAGCCAATAAACGTTATCTTACATTCAAAACTTACCCTTCTTTGTGCAACTTCAAATGTCGAACGAAGTTGGAAGTTGTTGCGTCTCCGTCTGTAATATTCGAACTGCGTGATTTGCATACGGCAATTCGTTTTAAGTTGACCAAGTCGTAGTTTTTATACCCGAACGAAACCAACTTTGGTATACATCTTTCTCACTGGCGCGTTGTTTGACAATTCTTCTTCATTGGTTGTCCTGCAATTTGATTGGCTGAATGCTGTGTGATGAAAACAATGTAGATCTAATTTGATTGGCTGTTGTACTGAGAGCACATACGTTGACACGCAGCACACACGCTGATAGACAGACAGACACGTACAAAATGAAAGCTACGGAGCGCTCCCAAATAACTTTTTAAGCTTTAGGTTTTGGGGAAAGTAGCAAGTCATGTCAAGTCAAAAGGCTCAAGTCCAAGTGAAGTCACAAGTCATTATTGTTAAAGTCTAAGTCGAGTTGCAAGTCTCTTTACATTTTGTCAAGTCGAGTCTAAAGTCATCAAATTCATGACTCGAGTCTGACTCGAGTCCAAGTCATGTGACTCGAGTCCACACCTCTGCTGTTAACTACCATACAAGTGGGAAAAGAAGTTGAGCATCAGGACAGACATGTTTGTTCCTCTGTTGCAGCACAAAAAGTCAAAGACAATGCAAAACAACACTAAACTGAAGTGATAAGATGGTACGATTATGTTTTCTTGATCATTTTGATTACATTAAATTAGATTAGATTAGAGAAACCTTTAAAAGCAATAAATTGACTTGTCGTTGACCAAAGAACATAAAGGCAAACATCAACATTTGGTGTGTTTTCAGGTGGGGAGAATTCGACACACCGCGGCAAGACGACGTGAGTTCCACATCCTGTTCATGGTTGTAGTCACGGTGGGGTGCTTCCTCCTCTGCTGGATGCCTTATGGCGTCGTCGCCATGATGGCCACGTTCGGCCAACCGGGTCTCATCAGCCCGGTGGCGAGCGTGGTGCCTTCCATCCTTGCCAAGAGCAGCACCGTCTTCAACCCAGTCATCTACATCCTGATGAACAAGCAGGTGAGGCGCTACTAAGTACTGTAGTTGCACTGCAAACATCAACATTTACTGCCATTAATAGCCTTAGCATAGCATCCAGCTTAGTTTACCTGCCATCATCATCGACTAGATTTTGCCTTCTTTGTCCTTCCTAGTTCTACCGCTGCTTCCTGACCTTGTTCCACTTCCGGCACCACATGACGGAGAACGTACACTCTGTCCCATCCAGAACAACCGTGGTCCATCTTAACCGTTTGATCGGGGACAACAGCCCTCTCCCAGCTGCCAACACTGCCAAAACCTTAGCCAAACACTGTGACACAGAGGGCACCTGTGCCATCATGACAGAAAAAACGGAACCTTCTGACAACCTGACTACTTGACAATGAAACCGCCTGACAATGTAACTACTTGACAATCAATGACGTGTGCATACTGTATGTTCACAATCTTTTTTTTTATTTTAACTTAAAATTAATATGCTCTAATCAATGTTAATACAGGTTGTTTGATAGAAGAAGAACAAGAAAAATAAGAGAATAGTTCTGTCAGGAACTTGTTTCGAGTTGTTTGGCAGACCCCAGGATGCAGAGACAGGGTAAGGTACAATGATAATTTAATAAATGCAAAAGATAACTTGTACAGCTAGGAAGTGCCCAAAAAGATCAACACTTATTGAAGTAGAAACAAACAATGATGATCCAGCCGTGGCCAAATTGTCATGAAGGATAATGACAAATTTACTTTTATTTAGGGGTTTTGTGTAAGGGTTGTGTATTTCAATAAAATTAGAAAAAAAATAACTCTGGCTCCTTCTAAAAAAGAGATGTTGGCAACAAGCACCTTTTAGCTTACGTACGCCCCTGTGCGTTCATTGTGACTCAGAGTACTACAGCTCCTCAGTAAGATTTGTCTGTATTTTAGAGTCCGATTAGCAAGGATTAAGATGTCACATTTTCACTTTTTTTTGTTCAGTTTGGCAGGAAAATAAAACGTTTTCTCCTGAAAACCACTACACTTTGGTGTAGGTGTTTGGTGTCTCCAGATGAGGACTTCTTCAAACTAAGAACCACATTTGATTGTCATTGTGAATAAATCTCAGTTTTTTTTCTTGTCAAGTTAATCTGATGTGCTTGTAAAAACTGGAATAAATGTTTTGTACTCAAGTACTCATCATGAGAGTTTTATCTACAGAACTGTCCATGATTATTATCATTATAGTTCTTTATATCCATCCATCCATCCATTGTTGGAGCCTATCTCAGCTGCATTTGGGCAGAAAGCGGGGTACACCCTGGACAAGTCGCCACCTCATCGCTAGGCCAACACAGATAGACAGACAACATTCACACTCACATTCACACACTAGGGCCAATTTAGTGTTGCCAATCAATCTATCTCCAGGTGCATGTCTTTGGAGGTGGGAGGAAGCCCAAGTACCCGGAGGGAACCCACGCAGTCATGGGGAGAACATGCAAACTCCACACAGAAAAACCCAGAGCCCGGGGATCGAACCCAGGACATTATAGTTTGTTATATTATCTTTGTAAATATGGATTTTTGTGTGTGCTAAATTCTGTACTTAAATCTCATAAGCAGTGCTGAGGGGGTGCCAGCAAGTGCTGCCGCTCCTCCTACTGCAAAGCGCGGCCCAGTCTTCCTGTCCGAGTCTCCGGGCCCCTCAGGGTAGGGCGTCCCGTCTTTCTGCCCGTGTGGGGTGGCATCTCTCGCTGGCTTGGGGGCTGGCTGTCCCCTGCTTCTCAGGTACATTGTACTCTGCTGGGCGCGTCTGTCCGATGGTCCTGCCGGGTGGCACGTTTGGCCCGGGTCTGGGGGTCCTGTCGCTGGCCGGCCTGACTGCATGGGGCCGGTGGTCTTTGGTTCCCTGCGCAGCGCAACTGCTGTTTTGGGTTGGGCTCCCTGAGTGGCTGGGGCCGTACTTTGGCTCCCGCACACACTGGGAGACAAATATATTGTACATACAAACACACATTCATACAAACATTCACACAATTGTTCATACATACATACATACGTGCACTCATTTGTACTTACCCACAAACAGAGGTACACACGCTTCCACATACATACACAAATACATTACATACATCCACACGCACATTCACCATACAAACATACATATACACATTCTGCACATACACAAGCACATATGCATACATATACTCATGCATATAATCACGTTTCATAAAACATATATTAACGTTGTTCCCCTACGGTAAACTGGGTAAAATACGGCACACTGACAAAGCTTAACCTATTGTTACTATAACAATCTACAAGGTTAATACAGTTCACTTATCTTTCTTCCCCTCCATTTATCTGTATCTTTTGTAATTCAAGTTATCATTACATATATCTATTATTGCATTTGAAACAACTGTATTGTTGATAATAGAGGTAATTATTTGTCACAGACTCGCATGGCTGCGGTAGGATGACGTGCAGGTAAGACAAGTATTTCACAATATTTATGACAGGATGAGCAGTCATGCACACAGCATGGAGCTATAAGTCAGTAACCGAAACAATCCTTGAGTCCTGACGAACAAGCGATGTAGGCATTAATAGAAGCCAGCAGATTGATAACCACTGCCAGGTGTGGCCAATCTGCCAATCAGCGGCCGGTGAGGGGAAATAGCACTCAGGGAGACATGTAGGAAAAGGAACCAAACATAAGAGCGCTACACAGGAAATAAACACAAACTAAGGAAACATAACAAGACGTGATGTGACAGATCGTCACATTATTATTATTATTCATTGTCAATAGGTTTTTCTATTGGTATTTTCTCTTTTCGTACTTCATTTTGTAAGTCATTTACAATTTTTCTCAGGTGCTTTCTGACTTCTCTTAAAGATCACTCAGTTGGCGCGTCCGCCATCGTGCACTGAGATTTCTGGCATCAGTTGCTTCATCAAACTTCTAGGCCATAATTAGTGGCCTGTGCTACCTGGAATGGGCCTAACCAGCATGGTTAGCTCTAGTCGTGGCAGTATTGTTTCCTCGAGACCCAGCATCCTGTAGAGACTGGAGGTGGCACTTGTTCTTTTGGTGACTTATAGTATATAGTCTTGTACCTTTTGTGCCAAAACAACTTATGGCTGATGTTAGCATCCAAGTCTTGCAGTGCTTTCAGGGTTACAAAATCAAAAGTCAGAGTTGTTGTGAACTGGACTCATAGTCAGGTCAGGTCAGTAGTCTTGTTGCACAGAATGAGCAGAATAAAATCAACACGAAGAAAACAGACGCGATGCCCCGTTCATCGTCAGGTATGAGCGAATATTGTTGTCCGGCTGGTCTGTAGTCAGATTGTGATTTTGACTGGGTTTACATTTTTAAGCTAACCAAGGTCATATTTATGAGATGCCCACAGGTGGGCCAGCACCGTAGTCAACAGTGGGAAGATGTTGGCAGGAGCAGTCACTTGAGCCAGCGCCATGTGGTCTGAGTCATGCAGAATGATGACCGTCTGGAAATCCTGAACTCCTGCCGCAAGGTCAGTTAGGTAAGCGTCAAGTGATGGAGAGGAGCTGGATCGGTCAGTGGTGGGGGGTACAGTTGTTCGCTTGTAGGCATCGCAACACAAAAGGACCGTTGTCCTTCCACTGTATGTTTCAAGATTTGGCCAGCGAGATGTGTGGAGCCGAGTCATGAACCCGGAAGTTGGCCATTTGGACGGTGAACAAAATTACACTAGCAGCCACGTCGTCTTGATCATAGTAAACTGTGTGCACCTGGAGTGTAACGGTTAGCTTGTCCAGGAATTTGTCAGGAATAGGCTTGTCTAGACCTTGGGAAACATGTGATGTGCAGTGTAGTTTGGATGTACCTTTCATAACATTTCATGAAATGTTTCCCCTTCCTGAGGCGTCGGATGGTTTGCCAGAATCTCTTTGAGGCCGACCAAAAATCCTGCTCCAAGGTCTCCCCAAACTCCTTCCACACCCGAGTTTTTGCTTCTGACACTGCCGAGGCTCGCTTGGCTTGTCAGTACCAGTCAGCTGCTTCGGGAGTCCCGAAACAAAAACAAATCTGTCAGGAGCCGCAAAAAATTAAAAGCCTTTTACAAGTCTTATAATGAAGGCAACACATGATGTAAGTGTTTGTATTAGCTATATCAGACTGCAAGCTCTGAGGCGGGTGCGGTATTTGGATTTGATGTTGCTCATGTTTGAGAATATCTGCTTGCACAGGTATTTGTTTTGTATGCAACAGCCACCTGCCTGGCACCACGCCGTGCTGAAAGAAACATGTGTCGCAGGCTGACGGAAATCTTTGTTGACAGAAATGTTACAATTCAACATTTATTCTACACATTTTTACAACATTGGAAAACATTAGTAAAACAGACACTTCTCAAAGGCTGAGATAAAGCCTGGAAACGACTGGCTTAGAATTACCAAATCAATCAATCAATCAATGTTTATTTATATAGCCCTAAATCACAAGTGTCTCAAAGGGCTGTACAAGCCACAACAACATCCTCGGTACAGAGCCCACATACGGGCAAGGAAAAACTCACCCCAGTGGGACGTCGGTGAATGACTATGAGAAACCTTGGAGAGGACCGCATATGTGGGTAACCCCCCCCCCCCCCTCTAGGGGAGACCGAAAGCAATGGATGTCGAGTGGGTCTGACATAACATTGTGAAAGTCCAGTCCACAGTGGATCCAACACATCAGCGGGAGTCCAGTCCACAGCGGGGCCAACAGGAAACCATCCCGAGCGGAGACGGGTCAGCAGCGCAGAGATGTCCCCAACCGATGCACAGGCTAGTGGTCCACCCGGGGTCCCGACTCTGGACAGCCAGCACTTCATCCATGGCCACCGGACCTATGCAACTCCCCCTCGCAAGGGACAGGGGAGAAGAGGAGAGAAGAAAAGAAACGGCAGATCAACTGGTCTAAAAAAAGGGGGGTCTATTTAAAGGCTAGATTATACAAATGAGTTTTAAGATGGGACTTAAATGCTTCTACTGAGGTAGCATCTCTAACTGTTACCGGGAGGGCATTCCAGAGTACTGGAGCCCGAATAGAAAACGCTCTATAGCCCGCAGACTTTTTTTTTGGCTCTGGGAATCACTAATAAGCCGGAGTTCTTTGAACGCAGATTTCTTGTCGGGACATATGGTACAATACAATCGGCGAGATAGGCTGGAGCTAAACCGTGTAGTATTTTATACGTAAGTAGTAAAACCTTAAAGTCGCATCTTAAGTGCACAGGAAGCCAGTGCAGGTGAGCCAGTATAGGCGTAATATGATCAAACTTTCTTGTTTTTGTCAAAAGCCTTGCAGCCGCATTTTGTACCAACTGTAATCTTTTAATGCTAGACATAGGGAGACCCGAAAATAATACGTTACAGTAATCGAGACGAGACGTAACGAACGCATGAATAATGATCTCAGCGTCGCTAGTGGACAAGATGACCAAATGTATAGATGTGTGTCAGGCCCGGCCCTAACCAATCTGGCGCCCTAGGCAAGATTTTAGGTGGCGCCCCCCCACATCGGCAGTGAAGTGTATATACTCACAAGAAACCGAATAGCTTTGTCTTTGACCTTTTTTTTTACTTAAAGAAAGCGAATTAACAATCAGAATAGTTAACAAGATTAAAAAAATATGAATAAATAAATGAATACAAAAAATAAAAAATGAATATCTAACAATTCATTGTCATCATTACAGTGAAATGCTGAATAGCAGAATGCAAAGAAATAGTATAATATATTATATGAGAATGTTATGTTATGATTATCTTTAACCGAATCACAGCAGTGCTCAAATTAAAAAACAGCATTCCCTCTCATGTGATATTGCTTAATTAACATTAATGATGTGCACTTTAACAACTAGGCTTACAACTATACCTAATATATAAAGGGGTGGAAAAGTGACTATTACCTGCAGGGCAAACATTAGCTAACCAGAAGGCAATAACAATGTAAACAAAAAACACCTGCTTAAAAGATCTAATACAAATGTCTCTGAGGAATGTAAGGTGGGACCATGGGAGTACTGTAATTACCTAACGTTACATTATTATTTTCCATAACAATTCAGCCCCCTCCACAATATTAACCCGACGTTAAACAGAACTAGCTATTTATTGATTAGCAATTGCCAATCATGTAACATTAGGGTTGGGTATCGAGTATCGAGTATCGATTGGAACCGGGACTAACTTTCCGATTCTCCCGGTATCGTTCAAAAGTTTAAATTCCGATTCCTATTTTCGATACCCAGTCCGCCGACCGGAGGAAAAAAAAAAAAAAATGTCCGCCGAACCGGAAGAAGAAGCCGCTGAGCACCAACGAAGAAGCGCCCACCGCCGGAAGTGTTAGCATAGCCGAGCGAGTCAGTCAAGCTCAAGCATGGATAGCGGGCGTCGGCGGTCGAAAGTGTGGCTTTACTTTACAAAAAAAAAAATGAAATAACCGCGAAATAACAGAGCTCCATGTCCATCAAGAAACGAGTGGAGAGAGAGCTGCAGATGTACCAGGACGTTCCACCGATACTTATGTCTGACGACCCTGCTGCATGGTGATGGTCCGGTGGAACCAACAAAAGACTTATCCTTTGCTGTCAGATCGCGCTTTCTCCTATTTATGCGTTCAAGCTTCTTCCACACCCAGCGAACGTGTATTTTCCACAGCAGGAGACACTATCTGTCCAGAACGCTCACGCATCCTGCCTAAGAAGGCGGATATGGTCATTTTCCTAAACAAGAACTGTCTCTGATTTTATACTGTACCTGCTGCTAATCTGGACTGGGTTTTGCAAGTTGTTTCTTATTGTTTATTTGCTTTTCTGCACCAGGTTAGTCCATCAGTGGGAGCACGGTAACATTTTTAAGTACCTGCAGCATCATACACTTGTGTGTGTAAATGTGTTTTCATGAGGTTTTCAAAAATAAAGCTCTCTTGAGGAAAGTGTACCCCTGGGAAAATGTATTCATAATTTATAATATTTATATTCAAGTTCATAGATTTGATATTTATATTCTGTGAGGAATTTATAGTAAAGTTCATAAAAAGTTAATAGAATTAAAATTGATGGAGAATGTCAGACTATTTAATTCAGAAAGACTGTAGGTTAGCTAGCTCATTTAAAATATCCAAAACTTTTTTTTGACCCTGCCTCTTAAAAGAATCGGAATCGAGAATGGTCAGGAATCGGAATCGAAACAAAGAACCGGAATTGGTATCGCAATCGTTCGAATTCAAATGATACCCAACCCTATGTAACATTAGCTTAATGCTAAAAAGCCAGGTTACTATCACCAGTGTTGGGTTGGTTACTGAAAACCAGTAACTAGTTACAGTTACTAGTTACTTCATTTTAAAAGTAAGTCAGTTACTAACTCAGTTACTTACACCAAAAAGTAATGCGTTACTGTGAAAAGTAACTATTTAGTTACTTCTTTTTTTTTTTTAAAGCTCCCATTAATGCCCTTTTAGCCTTCATTTCAGTACTGTTATTGCACTGGAGAATAATACAATGTGTTGATCAACATGACATGCATTTGCATCACTCAACTCTGCTAAGCAATGTGCTCTACATACAACACACAAAGACAAAGATATGTTTCAAAGGGCCAATTTGTTTTTGGCCAGAACAAATTGACAAAACTATTTTAAATAGCTGCAACATAACATACATAAGTAACAAACAGCAGAATTACAGCTTAGCTGTAAAGCAAGAAAGGCACACACTACATACACAAAGCCTAACCATGCATTTTTTCCTCAAGGAATTCTGACACAAAATCATGTCTGAAGCCCAGAACTCTCTACACATTTCCCCAGTTTTAGTTTACAGATAAGGAAAGATTGGCCTGGCCCACTAGCATCCCTCTTTATGTTTGTGAACTTTATAGTCTATACATTTAGAGTGATGTGATAATCAAACACTCTAGAAGTCTAGAATGAAAGAGTATATAAGAGAATTGACAGCAATGTTCCCTCTAAGGTGCGCGCCTGTGCAATTGCGCACTGCTCAAGCGTCCTCTGCGCACGGCAAATCTATGCCACGCACAAAATCAAATAAAAAAATAAGTGCATAACAATTTTCGACACACGGACACGACAGAGAAAACAGTTTTCGTCATCATTGTTCAAATATTGTAACGTCTGTCGAGACGCTTTGAGGACGTGAATTCCATCCATCACTTTACTGAGCAAAACTCTTTATTGTCGGCCATAAACACATCACCAAAACATTAGTAAAAAAAATGATACCTAGCAAAAGTGGGGGGGGGGGGGGGGCGTAATGTTGTAACAAATAATATTTCTATTAAATAGGCTTTACTTTGCATTTTAATTAACGTGGGATTATTTTTTGTATTTAAAAATAATAGTACCAACTTTTTTTTTTTTTTCTCCAACATTTGTGGCACTGGCGTGGCGCCCCCTGATGGACGGCGCCCTTAGCATTTGCCTATACGGCCTATGCCACGGGCCGGCCCTGATGTGTGTCCATGTTAAAGGAAACGCCAGGCTGTCTTCTTCTAGTAGATTTATTACAAGCTTTGGCAAGCTGGGTAACTTTTGCTGTGGTTTGGAACGACATGGCACACAGACAACTATAAGAAATGCAGCTCATATTACATACAGACAATTTGCTTGCTAGTTTGTAGGCGCTAGTTTTCTGAGACTTTTATTTTGTCAGTGCAGGCAGCATGGAGTGTCTGTTGAAATAAAAAGTGTTTCTCGCGTTCCTGATGGTCATTTTTTTCGCCTTCATACTAAGCTCGCAGCAGCCAGTGTCATCGCACGAGATCCTCAGGTGCCGTGAATGTCAACCAAGTGACGAAAGTGACCTTGTAGTGAATATTAATGATCAGTATTTTTTTAGATCTACTTTTTTTTTTTTAAATGCCTTGCAATCGAGTGACACACCCTCCCCGATCGGCCGGTAGCGCCCCCTGATGTAAACAAACTGCGTCACAGGCCAAACAACTACAGTGCGTTCATGGACCCCCCCAAAGTAGTAGGACAAAAACGGTGCTCGCCGAATACTCTCATCAATGAAGCATAAATAAAAACATATTAAAGAGTGGGCTTTCTAACAATTAGAAAGGTTTGTGTCATGTGTGTCCTCCTATTGTAATTATATGAAAAAAAAAAATATTTTTTTTCCCCCATCTTTTTCCATTTTCATAAATTTCTGAAAAAGCTTCAGGGAGCCACTAGGGGAGTGCTAAAGAACCGCATAGCAAAAAAAAAGATCAATTTGGTGTGCAGTATAAATGGGGCCTTAGTTAGATGCAACAGTTTTTTTTAATGCTGTGCTGAATTAATGAATTATTCTGCCTGCCATTATGGAGGATTATAAATTCAAGATCAAATATTTGTCTAAACTACACTTTCAGACAAAACAGGTGATTATACAGAGCACATTTTCACGGTGGATAGTGCGGGTACTTCAGATACAAATACAGTGAAAATGTACTTGAATTTTATCAAAACAAATAAATGGGACACAGAAGTATTTGATAAAAACATAAAAAAAATATTTTCCACTTTATTTTTCCTTTCATTATAATGATCAAATGATTAGAGCATATGACTTTAGGTTAAAACAAGCGAACCAAACCAATTCCATTTGGTGTTAAGGTCACAGGTATATACAAACAAGCATTTCCACTCACATTAATAAACCTGTAAATGTGCCAACTTCGGCTTGTTTATTGTTGCTGACACCCTTTTGATATGACATAGTACTCCTTCAGGGATTTGCAGGCCAAACCAACATTTACTAAATCGTTACTTCGATCAATTATGAGAGCTTGCATTGGTTTTTGTGTTTCTTGATATTTCGCTTTGCTTTTTCACTTCCTGTCTCACTTGTGTCTTCTGAAGCCGATGGCACCTCTGTTTCTTCACTGGCTTCCTCACAACTGTCCATGGCATCCGCTGAAGGTTCTTGGTTTGCCGGCATATGTGTGGCCATTAACTGGCCAGAGTGTTGCTGGTCAAGAAGTTTTCCTTCTCGGACATCCATCAGCAGCCTGTGTGGAACTGATAAGATTTTGATGTGCTCAAAAAAAGTGTTTCGCGGTTGACTCTGACTGGCAGCAGCAGCAGAGCGTTCTGATGATGTCTGATGCCTTGTAATGAAGTCTTCAGGAGCAAAGTAAGAATCCACAAAAACTAAGTCGGTCAAGCATCTATTTCTCTTTAGACAATTTGACTTTTGACATGTTTTGCACATGATCTCAGACGTATCTGCTCTTACTTCCAGCTCATGTGTTGCAGGAAGATCTTGGTCTTCTTGACTTAGTAGACTTACTGGGAAAGACGGTTCCACATAGGTGTTCTTTTTCATTTTAGATGGTGTTGAGAAAGTGAGCTGCTGGTTTATCGCAGGATCTTTCCAATGATAAATGTCATACGCCAACGTTGTGTACTGAAGAAGTTGTCCTAAGAGTTCCTTAATGGATGAACTACGCTTGTTGTATTCTTCTAAACAGTTGGGTTTTCTTTCTTCCTCAAGAGTTTCCATGCACTTTTCATCTTTGTGTCGTTGTGACAAAGCTGAGGTGACATGATGGGTTTTCTGCAGGTACAATGAGCTCCTGGATAGGACAGTCCTGTGTCTTACGATCGCGTCCCTGCCAAGTTGAAGTTTAGTGAGTCTTGTTTTTTGCAATTTTTTATCTGAAGTCCTCCAAACATATGACAGGCAGTGTTGATGTACCGTGTGGCCTTCAAACTGATGTTTGGAGCGACTGGCTTCCTCTGGTGACTGCGGTGATGTCCACTCATGCTCAGTGTTGTCACTCTGCTTTTTGAATGTTCTGTTTGTGGGTAGAACATCACGTCCATTCAGTCCAGAGAGTGATTTCCCCAAATGACCATTTGCTCTTCTCTTGTTATCGATTTTTCTTCCTGCACTGCCTTTTTTTCTTGTCATTTTTTTACTATCATTTGGAGCTTGGGTGCGGTTGCTGGCGCAGATGAAGCCAAGGGACTGTTTGTTTTGATGAATCTGACAGCGGCGGGATGTTTTGTCTCCAGTGTTCCCTGTAAGAATATGAAGAATACATTGAAGCACATAGCACAGACTATTAGCGAGTGAAGGAGCAGAAGGAATTAACCTGGATGCTCAGCAAAAAGCAAGTGAAGTTCTCCAAAAAATCCTCCATTAGGTTGATTGGAATTAATCATGACCATTTAAAGGCCTACTGAAACCCACTACTACCGACCACGCAGTCTGATAGTTTATATATTAATGATGAAATCTTAACATTGCAACACATGCCAATACGGCCGGGTTAACTTATAAAGTGCAATTTTAAACTTCCCAGGAAACTTCCGCTTGAAAACGTCGCGGTATGATGACGTATGCGCGTGACGTCACGAGGTCAAGGGAAGTGTTTGGACCCAATTCAAATACCTCTGTTTTCTTCAACAAAATTCCACAGTATTCTGGACATCTGTGTTGGTGAATCTTTTGCAATTTGTTTAATGGACAATGGAGACTGCAAATAAGAAAGTTGTAGGTGCGATCGGTGGAGCGGCGGACTACAGCAACACCAACACCAGGAGGTTGTGTTGTGTTTTGAGCAGGATAGCAGACGCACTACAGTGAGTACGCCCGCCGCCGCATCTAAGTTAGCTTCTGTTTTTTTAGCTTCGCCAAGCTGAATATTATTAATCGTGTATTTACATGTTCATGGTTTAATAGTATTTTTGATCTTCTGTCTATCCATCTAGTCAGGGTTTTTTTAAAATTTAGTTTCTATCTACATTTGAGACTGATGCTATCACGTTGGCTACGTAGCTAGGTTAGCTTCTATTTTTTTTTAGCTTCGCAAAGCTGAATATTATTATTTGTTGATTTACATGTTCATGGTTTAATAGTATTTTTGATCTTCTGTCTATCCATCCAGTCAGGGCTTTTTTTAAATTTAGTTTCTATCTGCATTTGAGACTGATGCTATCACGTTGGCTACGTAGCTAGGTTAGCTTCTATTTTTTTAGCTTCGCAAAGCTGAATATTATTAATCGTGTATTTACATGTTCATGGTTTAATAGTATTTTTGATCTTCTGTCTATCCATCCAGTCAGGTTTTTTTTTAATTTAGTTTCTATCTGCATTTGAGACTGATGCTATCACGTTGGCTACGTAGCTAGGTTAGCTTCTATTTTTTTTAGCTTCGCAAAGCTGAATATTATTATTTGTTGATTTACATGTTCATGGTTTAATAGTATTTTTGATCTTCTGTCTATCCATCCAGTCAGGGCTTTTTTTAAATTTAGTTTCTATCTGCATTTGAGACTGATGCTATCACGTTGGCTACGTAGCTAGATTAGCTTCTATTTTTTTAGCTTCGCAAAGCTGAATATTATTAATCGTGTATTTACATGTTCAGTCACTGTGAATGTTCATTTCGCGTTCTCGACTCTCATTTTCAAGAGGATATAGTATCTGAGGTTGTTTAAAATACAAATCTGTGATCTACAATAGAAAAAGGAGAGAGTGTGGAATCCAATGAGCCAGCTTGTACCTAAGTTACGGTCAGAGCGAAAAAAGATACGTCCATCACTGCCTCTCAAGTCCTTCACTGTAATGTTCCTCATCTACGAATCTTTCATCCTCACTCAAATTAATGGGGTAATCGTCACTTTCTCGGTCCGAATCTCTCTCGCTCCATTGTAAACAATGGGGAATTGTGAGGAATACTAGCTCCTGTGATGTCACGCTACTTCCGGTACAGGCAAGGCTTTTTTTTATCAGCGAGCAAAAGTTGCGAACTTTATCGTCGATTTTCTCTACTAAATCCTTTCAGCAAAAATATGGCAATATCGCGAAATGATCAAGTATGACACATAGAATGGATCTGCTATTCCTGTTTAAAAAAAAAAATTCATTTCAGTAGGCCTTTAATGGTCATATTCATATATTAACAATGTCATTAACACAATCATCATCTGTATTGTCTGTCAGTAGACTCTTACCTAACATTGTCTGTCTGCTGCTAGGAGCGACCATCGCCAATTGCGAAGCAAAGCTGTTGCTGACCTGATCCTCAGCCTCAGCAAATCCCATCTCCCTACTGACCGTGACCCCAAAAGGAATGCCATATGTGTGTCTCTGTTTGGGAGATAATCAGAAATTAATGATTGATCAGGGAATTGAGCACTTAACCTTACAAACTGTTGAATGAGGCCAGTTCCTTTTTTTTTAATACAAAGTTGCAGGTCATATGACGCAATGACGTCATTGAGCGGCTTCTTCTGTACCTTGAGAGCATCTCGGAGGTTGATCACCTCAACTTTAAGCTTGTCTTTCTCCATCCGAATGATGTCATAGAGTTCCTTTTCACGCTCCAATGCCTGACGTGAAGGACGAGTGATCGGAAGGGATAAGAGATAAGGCAGGTTATTAATAAAACATTCAGTATTCATTTAAATCTGCATACAGGAGGTCCTCAAGTTAATTTTACGTGTTAAAACAGTTTGTGGTTTTGACGCACTCCCATAAATGATCAATGCTAAACATAGAGAAAAGGGAACTAATTACGTAATTTGTATTGTGTCACCACACTGAAGACGCACAATGCCCCTTTATAGTTAACTTCATCTTGTATCCTAACGTTATGATGTTTTTCAATTGTGAGGCAGACTCTTCTGAAGACAATGCGTCAAACATAATTATAGTGAAGTGAAATTAAACAATAGACAAATACTTCAAAAGTTTAGAGATCAACTTTGGTTGTTTACTGTTCAAATATTGTGACCATCTTAAAGGATAAAGATTGTATCTTTGAAAATGTGAAAGGATCTACTCCTATGCTTAGTGGTCTCATTAATAACCCTTTTTGTTTCTCTCTTCCAGTGTGCAAGACAACCACAGGAATACAACTAAAGAGTTGTTCCATTTTCATTTCAATGACCCTGTAACCACATGACTACAACCCCATCAAATCAAGAGCAATATGCCAAGTTAATCACACCTGTGGGTGTGTGCCACACTGAGTGAGGCGCACACACACGCTCACCCGCTCACCCGCTTTCGATCCTCCTGGTCATGGATCTTGTGCCATTGGTGAGTGAACCATTTTCTCTTGGGCAAGGCCAACTTAACCTTACGGGGGACCCTGGTGTTTTGTCCCAGGTAAGCCTGTGCATTAAGGCAGCCTTGCTTGTGGGTAAATGCTAGATTGGGCTGCTGGTTTTTCCTGAATTGGATCGGTGCCCATGCCGCCAGGGCCCCGCCCTTTTGCTTATGTATGGTGATTTTGGAGCATGGCTCCATAATTTCCCGAGCCTGGCCGGCCTGAGTTTCACTCAGCACTCAGTGTATTGAACAGTGGATGCGATTTCACAGGTCGGTCCAACATTTGCACTCCTTGCTGAGATTTGTTTTCCCCTTCCGAGAAGTTTTCACCACCCTCACTACAAGTGCAGAGCAGTGTTAATCTTGACAGCAGTTTTTCATTTAGTTTTAGTCATAGTCTTTTGACAAAAATGTATTTAATTTTAGTTATTTCAATTGATGTAGTTGTGTTCTAGTTTAGTAGACTAAGTTTCACAACATTTTAATCAGTTTAGTCAAAGAGCCACTTATTAACAGGCAGGACAGCCAATCATCAACTGTATGGACTTATGAAGAGTCCTTAAAAAAGCTGTCGTTCTCATAGCTGTCGCTATGTCGACTCAACACTGCCACAGGGTCACTGGCCCTGTGTCTGAGATTACTGAACATACGTCTACTTAAAATTTGGTTTGCCTGCTAGAAGATCTCCCTACCGAAAAGCAGGATGTTGCGGCTTGTATTGTCTTACCACAGCCTCAGAGTCCCTGCATGGTGCGACAGCTCGGGGGATGCTGTGGCATGGATTCCCATGGGCCTAATGGGACCCTGGATAACTGTGAACACACACGCCTCCCAGACAGGCTGGTGCCCTATTTGCATAGGCTGATCTGTTCGAGGCATTTGTAACCCTGTGCTCCAGGCGTTGCACATTAAAGGCCTACTGAAATGATTTTTTTTTATTTAAACGGGGATAGCAGATCTATTCTATGTGTCATACTTGATCATTTTGCGATATTGCCATATTTTTGCTGAAAGGATTTAGTATAGACCAACGACGATAAAGATTGCAACTTTTGGTATCTGATAAAAAAAAAGGCTTGCCCCTACCGGAAGTAGCGTGACGTAGTCAGTTGAACATATACGCAAAGTTCCCTATTGTTTACAATGATGGCCGCATGAAGTGAGAGAGATTCGGACCGAGAAAGCGACAATTTCCCCATTAATTTGAGCGAGGATGAAAGATTTGTGGATGAGTAAAGTGCAAGTGAAGGACTAGTGGGGAGTTGAAGCTATTCAGATAGGGAAGATGCTGCGAGAGCCGGGGGTGACTACAACAGTAAATAAACACAAGACAAATATATACTCTATTAGCCACAACACAACCAGGCTTATATTTAATATGCCACAAATTAATCCTGCATAAAAACACTTGCGTGTTTGTTACGCTAGCTCCTAGCTCCTCTGCTAGCTCCTAGCTCCATAGAACACGCCAATACAATTCAAACACCTGATCAACACACACAATCACTCAGCCCAAAAGACCGTTCACCTAACCCAAGGTTCATAAAGCTTATATATTTTTAAAAAGTTACGTACGTGACGCGCACATACGGTCAAGCTCTCAAATGTTTAGCAGCCAAGGCTGCATACTCACAGTACCTGATATTCAGCTGGGAATGACTACAACAGTAAATAAACACAAGACATATATATACTCTATTAGCCACAACACAACCAGGCTTATATTTAATATGCCACAAATTAATCCTGCATAAAAACACCTGCGTGTTTGTTATGCTAGCTCCTAGCTCCTCTGCTAGCTCCTAGCTCCATAGAACACGCCAATACAATTCAAACACCTGATCAACACACACAATCATTCAGCCCAAAAGACCGTTCACCTAACCCAAGGTTCATAAAGCTTATATATTTTTAAAAAAGTTACGTACATACGCAAAAAAAAGTTGCGCACATACGGTCAAGCGATCAAATGTTTAGAAGCCAAAGCTGCATACTCACAGTAGCACGTCTGCGTCTTTGTCATCCAAATCAAAGTAATCCTGGTAAGAGTCTGTGTTGTCCCAGTTCTCTACAGGCGTCTGTGTATCGAAGTCAAAAGTCCTCCTGGTTAGAGTCTCTGTTATCCGAGTTCTTCCATCTTGACTGCATCTTTCGGGAATGTAAACAAAGAAGCGCCGGCTGTGTACTGTTGTGGCTGACTACGTTCGAAAAATACGTCCATTTCGCACCGACAACTTTCTTCTTTGCTTGCTCAGCTTCCTTCTCCATAATGCAATGAACATGATTGAAACAGATTCACGAACACAGATGTCCAGAATACTGTGGAATTATGAAATGAAAACAGAGCTTTTTCGTATTGGCTTCAATGTGGAAGGCATACCCGTGTTCGCCGGGCTACGTCACGCGCATACGTCATCCTCAGAGGCGTTTCGAACCGGAAGTTTAGCGGCAAATTTAAAATGTCACTTTATAAGTTAACCCGGCCGTATTGGCATGTGTTATAATGTTAAGATTTCATCATTGATATATAAACTATCAGACTGCGTGGTCGGTAGTAGTGGGTTTCAGTAGGCCTTTAACCGCCTCTAGATCGGGGCAGTTCATCTCCTCCAAGCTGTCAAGTGATGGTAAGGGCTGACAACAAAGATGTGGTGTCCTACATCAAGAACCAAGGCAGATTGAAATATCCAATCTTGTAAGCTGGAGCTCGGCGCTTGCTTGTGTTGACTCAGACATGACTTAGCTATGTATCTGAGAGATTTTTACCTTCTTTACACCAGTGGATCCACTCTACAGAGCAGCTGCTCATCTCGGGGAGTGGAACCTTCACTGACTGGTTGTTTGCCAGATTTGGAGTTACTTAGGTCAGGTCACAGTCGACGTCTTTGTTACAGAGGACAATGCATATACCTTTTTGGGATCTTTAAGTTTGTCCTCAAGACACAGGGTCTGCCTCTGTTTGTGCCCTAATCGGTCTGGTCTGGTCTTCGTCTCCTTAGTCTTGATACTATGTATATGCATGCTATTGCATCAAAAGGGAGCTCCTCCTACCCCCCAGACAGAGGGTGAGTGTGTGTGCGTTCCTCATTCATAGACAGTGTGGCTTGCACCCACTGGTGTGGTTAATTTGGTGAAACGGTCCTGACCCGATTGGGTTGTAGTCATGTCAACACCAGTTCATTGAATTGTGTTTACACCTTTTTTTATTACAGTTTAATTTCATTATTGCATTTGATTTTTTTGATAGTGTATTTTATATATATTTATCGTGTTAAGTGTACAATATGACTGACTTAGTAGTAATTTAGATATCATTTTGCTTTAAGTTCCCACTTACATCAAAACGCCACTTATATTGCAGAGTCAAAACGGAACTCGTGTGCAGATCGAGGACCTCCTGTACTTGTTATTATTTTATCAGGTCATACTGTAATCTTCTTTTCCTTCCACTGCAAAGCTTCCTGCAGGTCAGACACCTCCTGAGAGCTGACATCAGCTTGTGCTCGTAAGTGTGACGTTTCCTGGTTTCATGAAAGGAAGAGAGAAGAAAAGTCAAAGTATGTTTGTTTTAAGTCAACATGCTGCGCCACATGACTGCGTTATACCGAGGTCACGTGATTCCTGAGCATAGGATTAATGTGAGCACGCTTTGTATGGGATGGAATTGTTTATGTGTTGGACGGATTATCAGAAGTTATTTGGTCAGTCTCATCTTTTTCATCTCCCTAAACTGGAACTAAAGAACCTTGTGAAGCTTGTGCTCACGCTTGTACACCTGCAAACACATGAGATGAATTTGAAACGTTTTCTGACCTACCAACCGACCGACTGACATATCTATCTGCCCGTCTGTCTTTCTGTTCTATCTGTCTAGGGGTGTCTTAAAATAGTCGAATATCACCCTCACAGTCGAATTGCCGGATATTCAATTCCGTTTGAGGGACCCAATTTGAGTACAGCGAGTGTGTTGGGACAATGTTCTGAGATGGGACCTGCCGCCACCAGAGCTCGCTGTGCCACAACGCGCCTCAGCTGGACCAAAGCCCTCCCCTGGCATCGCTGGCACTCGCCGGAAATTAAACGCGTTATGCTGGGATTTTCCGCTTTGGCACAGAGGTGTAACTTTGATGATTTTGCTCGGGCACGAGTCCTCCCTCACTGCTCTCCTGTGTCAACAAACACTGATATTACCTTAGGTTCACTTACAAAAACCAAGTTTTACTTCTGAGTGCTCCAGGAAAATCTATCAAATCAGATTTGACTATAAAAATCTTTAGTTGAAGACAGGCCTACTACTTATCGTCTGCCTACCTACATACCTTTGTGAGCTCATCGCAGTGCTGTCGCGCCTCCCACAGCAGCTCCTCCATGTCCCTTAGGTCCTCCTGCAGCGTTTCCACCTGATATATTAAAGTTGACTTCTGGTTGTACAGCTGACCGATGCAAGCAGTGGCTTTTTGATACTTCTGCTCCGCCTCCGCCAGACAGTCCTGACACATTGAATAAGCAATCACACAGAGAAATGACTTGTTTGCATTTAAAATACTTTCTTTTGAGACCCATCCGTTGTAGACGGATAGGAAAGTGATCTCATCCAGCTCATCTCTAATGATAGAACAAATCAACTTTAAGTCCTTACTACCCTCTTTCACATTGTCACCTCTATTCGCCCCAATTCAGGTGATCAACCTGTCGGGAAATTAATTTTGCAATCCACCTCTTTTGGAGCACAGGATTCACGTGACCACACAGTATGGGCCACTTCACCTGAAATGGGAGTGTAACGATCACTGTCCTCATCACTGTTTGGTGCATACCTTAGTCTTAAGGTCATGAGTGGGTTAATTTTTGGGTACACTATGAGATCCATCCATCCATCTATTTTCTACCGCTTGTCCCTTTCGGGGTCGCGGGGGTTGCTGGAGCCTATCCCAGCTGCATCGGGCGGAAGGCGGGGTACACCCTGGACAAGTCGCCACCTCATCGCAGGGCCAACACAGATAGACAGACAACATTCACACTCACATTCTCACACTAGGGCCAATTTAGTGTTGCCAATCAACCTATCCCCAGGTGCATGTCTTTGGAGGTGGGAGGAAGCCGGAGTACCCGGAGGGAACCCACACAGTCACGGGGAGAACATGCAAACTCCACACAGAAAGATCCCGAGCCCGGGATTGATCTCAGGACCTTTGTATTGTGAGGCACATGCACTAACCCCTGTGCCACTATGAGATTAAAGTGCAAAAACATAAAATTGTGTATTTTTTATGTAAACAGTTTAAATGTTGTTGTTTTGTTTTGTTTTTAAATGACTGCTAGTGTAACGAAGGCCAACCAGTGTGGCTGGGGCAGAGTACGTCGGTAAAATTAATTACCTGATGCCCGAAGAGTTTGCCCTGAACATAGATGCCTAGTGCTCTCTCAACATTAATCAGCTAACCCATGTTTGAGCCCCTGGCAGGGAAGCAGTAGCTTGGCCCGGCGGGTTACACAAGCTATTGTTTTGTTGCGCTGTTCTCCATCTCTACTAAAAAATACGACACACTGCTTTAATCTTATCTACTTGTCTTTGTTTATGTATTTCACTGGAAGTCTTCCTAAGCAGCATACCTTGGAAGAGGATTTTCAAGCTTTGGATTCTCCCCGCTAGCCAAACAATGGACTGTGTTTGTTTACCATAAACACTTCCTGTCTCTCACTTGTAATGTGTACCGTGTGATATATAGAGAGGTGCGTATATTAACTCGCAACTTTTACTTTGTTTTATTTACTTAAATAACGTTTTGGACACATTGTACTTGTCATAGTAGTTTTAATGCGACATACTTTTATCTGTACTTTTTGTGAAAAACAAATGCTATGTTTACTACCTTACATTGAATTTCATCCTAATTACTACATTTATCTAATGTATTTATTACTTCTTGCAACTACATTTATTTTAGTTTAGGCTTATCAGAAACACTTCTTTCAGCCGGTGCTGTCCCATGACTCCATTTCACCAATCAAACGGAGCCTGGCATATACATGCTTGCACTCAAACATATTGCCACTGTAAACAAGAGACATACAGTTGTACCTCAACCTATGGGTTATGGGTTATACTTGTATAGCGCTTTTCTACCTTCAAGGTACTCAAAGCGCTTTGACACTATTTCCACATTCACCCATTCACACACACATTCACACACTGATGGCGGGAGCTGCCATGCAAGGCCCTAACCACGACCCATCAGGAGCAAGGATGAAGTGTCTTGCTCAAGGACACAACGGACATGACTAGGTTGGTAGAAGGTGGGGATCGAACCAGGAACCCTCAGGTTGCTAGCACGGCCACTCTCCCAACCACGCCTATGAACACATTGCGCTCCGCAACCAAGCTCGTAACTTGGAATACTTGTATCCTATACCAGCTCCACCCATTGAAATGAATTGAAATGAATTTAATCTGTGCTTGGCCCTCCCAGAACAGCACAATTTTAACAAAACAATAGTAATACAAACTACGGTACAGTAGTTTTATGAATGTAACAATGTAGGTAGATAATGGAAAATAACCAAGGCAAGCAATCTCATTAACACTTCCCCAGTGTTTTGTAATACAGTAATATTAATTAACAAAGCTTTTATATTTTCCAGCAAACTGAAGAGGACTGAGAAATCTTTTTAATCCCTTGTTCTGTTTGCCGCCTTCCCGTCTCATTGGATCCAACATTACAAAAAAACAAGTTACCAACGAGGGAAGGATATTCGCAGGGAGTAATTGCGTTAAAAAATAAGATATTACTAGTTGTGCTATCTCTTGTACTCTCTGTTGTGGGAGAGAATAAATGTATGTGCTGGGAAAGTTACTAGGCGGGAGAGAGGACATACCCGGTGCT
Source organism: Entelurus aequoreus (assembly GCF_033978785.1). Lineage (NCBI taxonomy): Eukaryota > Metazoa > Chordata > Actinopteri > Syngnathiformes > Syngnathidae > Entelurus > Entelurus aequoreus. Next base: position 54,113,184 of record NC_084737.1, read on the forward strand.
CACGGCGTGGCATAGATAAACAAAAAACCCCACACACCCATAGCAGCTTCAGGCAGCAAAAGGTTGTCCGCAGAAAGGCTGTGGAAGCTGGACTGCTGCTAAAGGTTTGATTTCCAATGGTTGGAAAGTTCTATCAATCAATCAATCAATCAATCAATCAATCAATATTTATTTATATAGCCCTAAATCCCAAGTGTCTCAAAGGGCTGTACAAGCCACAACGACATCCTCGGTACAGAGCCCACATACGGGCAAGGAAAACTCACCCCAGTGGGACGTCAATGTGAATGACTATGAGAAACCTTGGAGAGGACCGCATATGTGGGTAACCCCCCTCCCCTCTAGGGGAGACCGAAAGCAATGAATGTCGAGTGGGTCTGACATAATATTGTGAAAGTCCAACACATCAGCGAAAGTCCAGTCCATGGTGGGGCCAACAGGAACCATCCCGAGCGGAGACGGGTCAGCAGCGTAGAGATGTCCCCATCCGATGAACAGGCTAGCGGTCCACCCCGGATGCAAGCAAGTTATACCAGATTTTTAGGGGAGGATCTTATGGTGTTAACTATGTCATTAGCTATGCCACTTATCAGCTTGGCGGCTCGTAACTTGAACTATGTTTGCGATTTAACGCATAACAAAAGTTGTAGTTGTATCTCAGGCAATGAAAATAACCACAGTGACTCACAATCAGACGAGGTAGCACACCTTTTCAATCAATGTTTACCTCACAAACTACAAAAAAGAACAGCTGTATCTGCTGTAGCTGCATTTCATTGAACATTGGCAGACAATCGACCTGTAACTGAATGAATGACTAAAATGTTGGTACCATCATCTGCCTGATTGATAACTCCATCTCCAGAGAGACTGACGTGTCACTGCTTCCCCTGCGAGATGAGGCTCTGCCCAGTGAAGCAAGCATGATTGCAGACATGTTCGGCACTGTCCTGGATCCCTGAAAACAAAACACAAATACTAACCATTCCTACATTTTCCAGTTTTCAGTCAAATAAGTTGAAACAAATGTTGACTTACTTTGATTATCCCCTCTTTCCAGTTTCTCCACCACCTTAAAACACACAAATCATGACTTGGGTGGCAGTGGCAGGCTGTAGAGCATATCTTCAAAAGACTGGAGGTTGGTGGTTCAAACCTATCTCCCTTGCATCCAAGTCACTAATGTTATAAATGATAAATGGGTTATACTTGTATAGCGCTTTTCTACCTTCAAGGTACTCAAAGCGCTTTGACAGTATTTCCACATTCACCCATTCACACACACATTCACACACTGATGGCGGGAGCTGCCATGCAAGGCGCTAACCAGCACCCATCAGGAGCAAGGGTGAAGTGTCTTGCCCAAGGACACAACGGACGTGACTAGGATGGTAGAAGGTGGGGATTGAACCCCAGTAACCAGCAACCCTCCGATTTCTGGCACGGCCACTCTACCAACTTCGCCACGCCGTCCCACGTAATGTTGTGTCCTTGGGAAATACACTTTACCCACCTTGCCTCCAGTGCAGTCCACACTGGTGTAGGAATGTGAATGAATGTTTAGTGGTGGTTGGAGACACAGAGGGCGCAAATTGGCAGCCTAATTTACGTCAGTATTCCCTCGGGCAGATGCAGCTACAGATGTTGCTTACCACCACGGACGTATGAATGAGGAGTGAAAGAATAATGGGTTCCTTACACTTTTCATCATTGTAACTGAGCTACTGTGTGGAACAATTTCCCTTGTGGATCATTAAAGTTTGTCTAAGTCTAAGTCTAAGTTCTCAGTGTGAAGTGCTTTGTACACGCAGGACAGACAAGCAGTGACTAAGTTTGCGGTCAAAAGCTTGAAATCATTTGCCACAGTGCTCTTGATTTTTGGTGGGCAGATGTTCAATTGCAGTCGGAGAGAAGCAGCATTTCCGTCAACCACATTATTCCTCAGTCATTTCCATTATACAGGTGAAACTCATAAAATTAGAATGTCGCGAAAAAGTCTAATCATGTCAGCAAATCAACTTCAAATGTAAAACTAATATGTGATAATAGTTCATTACATGCAAAGTGAAATATGTCAAGCCGTTCTTTGTAATAATGTCGATTATCATGGCTTACTGTTTTTGAGGACCCCATATTTTCTGCGATTTTCAATTCAAGGTTTTTATAAGCTGTAAGCCATAAACATCAAAATTATATTTAAAGAAAAAAAAGCCTTGAAATTAATTGAATTGTATGTTATGTATATGACAGTTTCATCTTGTAAATTTAAACAAACCATTGTAATATTTTGAGTTTCACCAGTTTATTTTCTAGAGGGATTACAAAAGATCCTTGGGCTCTGTACCGAGGATGTCGTTGTGGCTTGTACAGCCCTTTGAGACACTTGTGATTTAGGGCTATATAAATAAACATTGATTGATTGATTGAAGTTTTGAAAATATTACCAAATGTTACAATCTTGAGTAATTTCAACACATATAATTTATTTTGTTAAATTCTACAAACTAATATTTATTTATCATCAAATGTTTTTTCTTTCTATGCCATATGTAATAAATAAATAAATGGGTTATACTTGTATAGCACTTTTCTACCTTCAAAGTACTCAAAGCGCTTTGACAGTATTTCCACATTCACCCATTCACACACACATTCACACACTGATGGAGGGAGCTGCCATGCAAGGCGCTAACCAGCACCCATCAGGAGCAAGGGTGAAGTGTCTTACCCAAAGACACAACGGACGTGACTAGGATGGTAGAAGGTGGGGATTGAACCCCAGTAACCAGCAACCCTCCGATTGCTGGCACGGCCACTCTACCAACTTCGCCACGCCACCCCTTAAAACCTCTTAAAACCTCTCTGTTGGCTTTGTAAGGTCATTTTACCTCTAAACTAAACAACATTAATGTTGATCCACATTTTGTTCTCTTTTGAATTGATAAGAGAACCGATAAGAAACCCAATCATTAAGCAGAATCAAAAGTTGAATCAAAACCAAAAAATCGTATAAATTCACATCCCTATCTGCAGCTGTCTTGCCAAAGGTGGCTTTCCAACTGAAACCTGTATACTTCCTCGCGTGCAAATTATTTACATTGCGCAATTGAAATAATCAGATCAGCCGGTGTGTCTCAAAAATCCTTAGCTACAAAGGATATATTTTCTTTGGCCATTAAATGCAAATTCACAGATTCAGAAGACAGGGTCTGAGGAAAAGATCAGAACAGGAGATGGCTCATCACTGCAAGTCGCGCCCATTGTACTCACACAATCCCCTGTTATGATGTCTCACCTCCATGGACCCCAAAATACTTCTGGCATGTCAGGTGATACATGTTTTTTTGTTTTTTTTCTAATTTGGTGACTATACCCATATTACAAAAGTCACGTGAAAAACACCGTACTATGGGGTGCCGAATGTAAGAGTTCAGTCACAATTTTCTAGCAGATAGATTTCTCACATTTTGTGGAAGTGTCTCACATTTAACTCACTTTTCTCACATTTAACATACTTTTCTCATTTTTGGCTCATTTTCATCGCATTTAAGTCTAAATTAAAAGTTGACTCTAAATATTACATATAAATGTGGGGCAGTATAGCTCGGTTGGTAGAGTGGCCGTGCCAGCAACTTGAGGGTTGCAGGTTCGATCCCCGCTTCCGCCATCCTAGTCACTGCTGTTGTGTCCTTGGGCAAGACACTTTACCCACCTGCTCCCAGTGCCACCCACTCTGGTTTAAATGTAACTTAGATATTGGGTTTCACTATGTAAAGCGCTTTGAGTCACTAGAGAAAAGCGCTATATAAATATAATTCACTTCACTTCAAATGTTATATCTAAATCTAAATGTTAAATTTAAAACTAAATCTTAAATCGAAATATTACATCTGAAATCAGATATCTAAACCTAAATCCTAATTATATCAATCTAAATGTTAAATCGGAATGTAAATGTGGGTGCGAAATGTTAAATCTAAACCTACATGTTAAATCTAAATCCTAAATCTAAATGTTAAATCTAAACCTAAATGCTGAATATAAATCCTAAATCTGAAAATCAAATCCAAACCTAAATGCCATCCATCCATTTTCTACCGCTTATTCCCTTTTGGGGTCGCGGGGGGTGCTGGAGCCTATCTCAGCTACAATCGGGCGGAAGGCGGGGTACACCCTGGACAAGTCGCCACCTCATCGCAGTCCAAACCTAAATGTTAAATCTAAATGTTGAATCTAAATACTGTATGTGTGCAAAATTTTAAATCTGAATATAAATGTTAAATCTAAATCTAAATGTTAAATCTAAACCTAAATTTAAATCTTAAATATAAATATAAAATCTAAATGTTAAATCTAAGCTTCAATGTAAATCTAAATCAAAGCGCTAAATCTCTTGCTAAGTGTAAAGATGAATGATAATATGTCAATATTCCACCAATCCGAGGCCTCCCCTACATCTTTCTCACAGCAGAAGAAGGAAACATGACATATGCTTAATGACAAATGATGCCAATAAAGTTGCATATTTGTATAAATGTTAGCGCCAAACGTGTGAGTGTGCTTGGTGTGTTGCACAAAGACAACTAAATGAATGGAATTGATTATTACACCGAGGCATGCAGTCTGTTGGAATATACCTATTTCTATTTGTATGTGATTTTTATAATTTCGCTGTGCTGTTACATCATGATTGTGTGACATAGGATCATTACTTTTTACTGTAAACAACGCAATCAATGTAATGTAAGTTGCAACAGCTGCTGCAGTATGTATGTCTCAATTGTGAGCTAACATTTATATTTAGATTTAACATTTAGCGCTCAAATTTAGATTTATATTCAAGATTTAGATTTAACAATTAGTTCAACATTTATATTTAGTTGTAACATTTGAAGTGAAGTGAAGTTAATTATATTTATAGAGCGCTTTTCTCTAGAGACTCAAAGCCCTTTACATAATGTCTACATCATATATATATATATATATATATATATATATATATATATATATATATATATATATATATATATATATATATATATATATATATATATATATATATATATATATACAGCCTGGCCCCCGGCCAAATTTTTTTAACCCAATGCACTGAGAGCGGGTGAGCAAAGTGTCTTGCCTAAGGACGCAACGGCAGTGACGGGGATCAAACCTGTAACACTCAAGTTGCTGGCACGGCCGCTCTACCAACCAAGCCACGCCGTCCCGTAGATTTAGGTTTAGATTTAACATTTAACGCTCACATTTAGATTTAGATTCGACATTTAGTTTTATTATTTAGGTTTAGATTCAACATTTAGGTTTAGATTTAATATTTAGATTTAGATTCAACATTTAGATCTAGATTTGTTATTTAGGTTTAAATTTAACATTTAGATTTAGATTTAACATTTACATTTAAGATTAAGGTTTAGATACAACATTCAGATTTAGATTTAAAATTTATATATCATATATATCAATTATTTCCCATAAATTTAGTACAAAACATGCATTAGAATTAAATTCAAGTATAATTAAAAAAGTATAACAATTGTTTGAACATAGATAACAATTAATCTTACTATGTTAGTCAACAAATTAGAATGGTATGGAATCAGAAGATTAGTCTTAAACTGGATAAAGAGCTACTTAACCCACACACATACATGAATATAGGTTAAAAAAAATGTCAACAGCGCGAGAGATATCTTGCGGCGTACCCCAGGGATTAATACTGTGACTAAATGTGTTCAATCTTTATATCAACGACATTTGTTAAGAGGAGACAGAGGACTTAAAGTAAAGTATCATTTGCAGACGACACAAATGTGTTTTGTTTAGGGGAGAACACACAGCAGCTAATACAAATAATAACAGACGAAATTAATTAATTAAAAAGATGGTTTGATAAAAACAGACTTTGAATACCAGTAAAACTAAAATAATGTTATTCGGTAACAGGAGAAGAGAAAGTCAAACACAAATAGACGGAGTAGATATTGACAGGGTGAAATAAATCAAATTTTGGGGAGTAATAATAGATGAGAAAACTAGCCGGAAATCTCCTATAAAAATATACAACATAAAGAGGCAATAAACTTTTCATTAACGAACAAAGTAAAATATGTCCTAGACCATAAATTACTTAAACTTCTCTACTGCTCGCTATAATTACCATATGTGAGTTATTTTGTAGACATATGAGGAAATACCCACAGAAGTACACTAACCATTCACTAACTGTGCTACAAAAAGATCAGTTAGAATAATACATAATTTTGCATATAGAGAACATACAAACTTTTATTTAAATTCAATGATTTGGTGCATTTTCAAACAGCTACAATTGGGCAAAAAGCAAACTGCAACCAGCTACCAAATAATGTACAACAATTATTCTCAACAAAAGAGAAAAAAATAATCTTGGAGAAAAATCTAACGTAAAACATTTGCATGCACGTACAACACTGAAAACTTTTACTATATCAGTACGTGGATCTAAATTATGGCATGGATTGAGCAAAGAAGTGAAACAATGTATTAATATGGTTCATGTTAAAATGCTATTTAAGCCACAAGTGTTTACTGATTACAAGGAAGAAGAATTGTGACAAATGTATTGAACTTATTGAAAAAAATATATTATTATTATCTCATTAAGTAAATCATGTATGTCTTAACCATTTATTACCAGAACTGTTGTATTTAGAAAATATTTAATGTAAATTGTGTTACAAATTGAGAACAAGAAGTAAATAAATGGGGGCGGCATGTGTTAGTAATGGCTATGGAGTGAAAGAAGAGTAGGATTAAATAAGCTTTGCTTCTTCCTACTCCATTTTGGGCTTGTTGTAAAGAGAAATGGAAATATGCGATCTATTATATTGAAACAGTGTACATGTTGAAAATTAACTTCAACAAACCAACAAAAATTACTATGAGGCTGTATCACAAAACATTATTTACAAAGATAATGCTTACTTTTGATTAACCTTGATTAACTCAATTAACAAAATCACAACTGTTTCTAGTACAGTATTTGGTTACCTTGTTTCGCAGTACAGTTGTACAAACACAATAATACACAAATATCACCCCGACATGACAAAACCACGTTATCATTAAGGTTTGCTTGAGCGTTGTAACACTAGTATTTTATATCACTTTAAAATACAACTAGATTGAGTCTTCGTAATGTTTGTACTTACAGTACACTCAATGTTTCATCATTACAAACATATTTTTTGGTTGTCAAAGTTATAAACTTTACATGCAATCAAGAAATAGTTGACAAAAAAAAGAACAAGAGAGACGTGACTTACCACAGGATGAATGATTCTAAAGACTGTTGATTAAAGTCACACTGAATGTTATCACCCCTACTTTCTGACCTATGACCACAGGGGGTGTCACATGTTTGCTGACTGTCAGTCAATGGAAGTTAGTTGATTATTGATTTTTTTTTTTACCATTTTTACTGTTGGGATGAAAACACCTACCATAATTGAATTAATTTAGGATCGTTTTTATTGAGGCGGACGAGATTAGAGTAGTAATTTGTTATAGCTAAGGTAAGAGCATGTTTATAAGTTATTCAACTATCACTCCATGCTTAATGGAAAACCTCAACTTTAGTCGCACGCCATTTGCGTTACAACTTTCTACATGATAGTTTAAGAGCTCTGTTTTTTTCTGTGAACAAGGGGGTACGCCTTTTAGGGGACTTTTTTTAGCTTTAGCTGTGCTATACTATCAATGGCGTTGCGCAGGTCTTCATAAAAGTTGTTAGTGAGGTTATCGATAGAGCCAACATCATTTGGGAATGGTGCCAGCAGTAGGCCAGCAAGAGTCACAGTTGTGGCAGCATTATTGTTACGACTGCTAAAGCATTGGTTATTAGTAGCTTGTTGACAATGAGTCAGAACTTGGAATTTTATAAGGTAGTGATTGGACATTACTTCAGTGTACGGGAGTATCATAACTTTTACTATCACAAAATCTTTTGTCATTTTTTAAATTGTTTATAAAGTTTAATTATGAAAACAATTTTGTGGTGGTACTGCACAGAAATGTTTAGTATCACGATCAGTCAATTATTGTATGACAAGGCACTTCATATAATATTTTACCCCAAACGTATCCTGGCCACATCATGCTCTGTCACTGATTAGAATAGAGACAACAATGTACTCATTTACTTCCGGTGGCTGCGTGCCGGGTCACTGTGCAAAGCAGAATCCTGGTCGTCGTTGAAAATGTGTTATGTTTTTTAAATTTAGGTTTTAATGATGTTAAAATTGTTTAATTTGCTAAACTTCAGGATATTAATAAAAAAGTGGACTGTAGTGTTGCATCCTGTTTGAAAAGATAGTGGCTGCAATGATATGTAAAACTTTAGAAGAGGTGGGTTACTCTGGATACCCCAAAAATATATATAATTTGTGCAACTCACAACACATTCTGTTTACAGAGTAGTCTCCTCACAGCCAAATCAGAGTTTAATGTGAAAACTATGTAATATTTGGTTTGCAATCTTTTAAGTGTTAACATGCCAGCGCTATCAAAAAGGATACGAAAGACTTCAGGCCTGATTTACTAAAGGTTTGCATGTACTAAAACATGTGCAAACTTGATAGGACATGCAAAGCTGATCTGCTAAACATATGCTAAGTGGATTGCATCTGTTAAGTGATCAAAATAAGGAGTGCAATCCATTTTGCGTACCTGTCTTCATTAATATATAGCATATATGCTGATTATCAAAACACCCGCAATACTGGGAGGAGAAGATGCAAATATATTATACAGCACGCGCACACTCATCACCGTTTCGTCAGCACTATTTAGCGAAGGGTGTTCAAACTTGTTTTTGTAGTGGATTGTCCGAAGCTTAAACAGGCAACAAAAGTAGTTTAGTACAACAAATGTATTTACCCATTATCAGAAGTGCAGGTTGAATTAAGTTGGCCGTGCAGACAGACCACATGTTACTCCGGAGTAAACAAGACACACACAAGCCAAAATCACTGTCGAGTTCCGGTCTTCTGCCATTTTTTATATGTCTCTTGTGCGTCATTGTTTTTTATCTAGTGCGTCAATGTCTTTTTGTTTTCCCTATCTGTTCCATAACAACTCGAATCCTTTAGACAGTCAACACATTCTGTAGACAGGTTGGCACGACTTAATATTCACTTTTGTCCCACTGGCACAGAATAGAAGAGAAATTAAATGAGCGTACATTCTTATTAGACATGCAATATAGGTCAAAGGTCAGAAATTCTACTACATACCCGCCTTCCAGGGTCTTAAGACCCTGGACCAAAACAATTCCTGATGTAGACCACTAAGTTAAATCTCTACCACAGATAGAGGCAAAAACCTCAATGTTTTTATACGAGGCAAAAATTCCGTCTATGACCCTCCTTCAGAGCGATCGCTGTTACCAGCCTGCAGTAAACCCATCTCACAGAACACAATTAGTGGCCTACCCTTTGATTTAGTAAAGGAATAACAAATACTTTGATCATGAACATCATTGAACATAAATAGATGAATGTATATAGACTTATGACTGTAAGACATTTGCAAAAATATTTTTCCCGGCATTTGCAATGAATGTAGTTACCAATATTGTTAATTATCAATTGATTTTGAACACACAACTGAATTTCGTATGAGTCCATGTTCGATTAGTGCTCGTATAGATGGCTCGGTGGTGCCTCAGGCTGGTGGCCTGCCGACACCTCGTTGGGCTTTTGGCTGCCTTGGTGAAAAAAAGAGATCCACTCAAACAGTCTGTCTCTGTCTCTTGGGTGTGGTTCAGTCCATTGGGCAGACTGTGCAATGGCCGGTGCGTGCTGGCCGAAATTGGGGAAAACTCAGGTAGAGTTGGAGCTGTGGGGGCTTTGGTCCAGGCCCTCGGCTTGCTTCAGGCCTCCTCGCTTCTTTCCACAGCTGCTGGAGTCCCGGTGGACACATTGGCTGGCAACCTTAGTTGTTCTCGCCATCGCTGGCAAGGTGCTGTCTCTCCTCTCGGTTCCTTCCAGTCAGGTATCGGGTGTTGGTCCTGGATTGGCTTTGACCGTGCCCCTCTTAGCGAGTGCAAGGGAATCTGGAGTGGTTGCTTTCATCCTCAAATCTGCACAGAGGAACTGGCACACAAATTCTACATTTTGCAAACTTACCATTTTGGTCTCATGGTCTTTCCACCTTCCTAGGAAGCTGCTGGTCCTGAGAAGTGCTGATCTTGTGACTGAAGAAGATTAACCTGTTTTCTTAAAATAGGTGCCGTTGTTTGACCTAATCTTTTTGGGGAAACCATGTCGGGATATTAGATCATTCACAAAACATTTAATTACTGAATTGGCACCCTCCTTTGAGGTTGGGGTTGCTTTCGCCAACCACTGCAATTGTCAATCTAAATCATTACGTTCCTTTATCCTTGTACCGGATTGATCATATCGATTAAATAAAACCTCAACACGCTCAAACTTGACCCAATCCAAACTCACCTCCCCCCTCTGTCCCTCTCACAGGGACAGTGTTAGTCGTAGTAATAGTAATAGTAATAGTAGTAGTAGTATTAGTAGTTTCAGAAACATCCAAGAAAAAGAAAAGGCAGCTGATAGTCAAGTGCAGCAAGAACAGAGGCGGAGGACAGGTCATGTTTGAGGTCACTGTTCGCTTTTGCAATAGTACTTTGATATTTTACAACACCTAGTGAACTATTGTGGCCTCAATAATTCACTAAATAGTTGTATTTAGTTTAGTCTATCTATGATGGGACAATGCACAGAAACATTAAGTTCAGAAACAGATATGTTCTGTACCAGATTATATCTAAATAGCTACTTTCCATCTGTAGTCCCTGGCTACCTAAATTAAAGGGATCCAAAAATCAAGCAATAAAATTATGACACTAATTAATCATAATTTATATACATTCATAATAATCAATAATTAATCAAAAATAATCATACTGTAGCATGTAATCAATTTTAAGAAAAGTCACCAAATGCCCCTTCATGGACACATTCTTAATATACAATACAACCACACCTTATTTACATCATCACACAAAGACAATACCTGCTCTTGTTCACATCTGTCATCATTCGTAACAACAACCAAGATTTTAACAGCCATACCTCAAAATTTACAACAAAAATGCTCTCATGGATAAATATAATACTCATTAAATTGATGTGTCAACATAATGCCCCTCTTAGTGACCGCGTGAGCAGCCTTGATTGCTCCAAAGCCACCTTTTAACTTCAAATGTTCTATTCCTTTTGTTATAACGTGGAGAAGGCTAATTGGTCTGTACATGTTCTGGTCTTCTTTATTTCCTGCTTTATGGATTTAATCATAGTAGCAGTTTCTCCACGTGGTAGGGAAAGTGTTTTCCGTTATTGATTTATTTATCAATCGTTGTTATACGACCAATAATACAATCCTTATATGTTTTTAGGAAGATAGTGTCCAACCCATATATATATCTCTAGATCGTGAGTCTGATAATGCAGTAAAGATTTTGTTTAACTTTGTTTCATTTGTTAATTCTAAAATTAGTCCATCCTGAATAAATGACAATTATTTGCACTGATTTTAAGGGACTTTTTATTCAGGGTTTGTACAGACTGGATGAAATGTTCATTAAAATTATTACTTATGTCCAGACTGTCTGCGATAGTAGCGCCATTGATATTTAATGTTATAGTGTTGTTTCTTGTTTGCTCTCTTTCCGTAAGTTTGTATCTGGTTTTCCATAACTCTCTATTGTTCCCTTTTGCAGCTTTGATTAATTCTAAATGAAAGTCAGCCTTAGACTTCCGCATAAACATTGTAACTTTGTTCCTCCAAACTTTTAAAATCATACGATCTGTATTTAGACCTGTTTTAATTGCTCTTATGAGAGCTGAGTCCCGATGTCTTTATTAGAATCCAAATTGTTTTATTAATCCAATGGTATTTTTTATTTTACACTCTTCTTTCTGGTTTTGTATTCGTGTATTTACAGATGTTCTCTTTGATTTTTGTCATCCAATTGTAATTCTAGTAGGGCTGCTTATCATTTGTATCATGTAGAAGCCGTTTATAATATCCTTAAGTTTCTTTCTACGTGTTTTATTTAACCAGTCAAGATTAACGTCCCCCATGACGTTACTTCTTTCATCCTATGCTGTTTGAGGATGTCTGAAAATGAATCAAGAAAAATGTCTTTATCTGTGGTCGGTCGGTATACTACAATTACCTTGAAATACATTTCTGAGGAAAATGTGATTTTAATTTTAACATACTCAAATTGATCTACTTTTAATGTTTTCCCTTTCATAAATCATAATTCCTCCCCCCTTTGTCACTCGATCTGTCTTTTCTGTAATCTTGTCCCCCGGGACATTAATTAGAACGAAAGGTGTTGTGGGTTTTAACCATGTGTCTGATAGACAAGGTAATCCGGATTAGAGTCTGACAGTAACTGCTGTATTTGTTCAGTATGTTTCCTGTGGTAGAAAGTTTAATAATGCGGACACGTTTGTTACTGAATACTTTCTACAGACTTCTGTCTCTCTGCGACTTTGTGTATGTAATAAGCAACTACAATTATTTGGTATGCTTAAATTTTGTTTTAGCTCAGCTGTTGTGTAGCTGCTAGCTCTTTGTAGCCTACAGCAGGAATGTCCAAATTGCAACCAATAGCTATGTTTTTAACAGACAACCGAAATAATTGAAAATGTGGTATTAGCGTATCGGTTCAATCAGCGGCAGCTACGCCCTGTTTTATCATTTGACCTAAATTGTTGGTTTCGTAGGCAGGACAGAGGGAACAATGTGGGTCATTAGTTGTCCATCTTACACCATTCTAATTGTTGTAAGGATAGTTCACATGAGCGGCCATACCTTGAGTCCCACCATATATAAGAGTCAAAAGGCTCCTATTATGAGTCGTCTAATTGGTGATCATACACTTTAGGCGGTTTGGGTGGCAGGGCACACGGACGCACCTCAGTCAGCCAGTGCTAGGACAGTTGGAGCAGTCCCCGTCCTCCATTCGTTCCTGGGAGGCGTCCCAGTAGTTGTCAGCTGATGTCGTGCTGTCAGGCAACATCAGGAAGTTCCTTCTGTGCAGTATTGAATGTCAGGGCACAGTTCGTAAGCAGGTCATTACAAGGTGTGTGCAGGTTGACCACAAAGGAATGCTTCAAAGATTGTGTTGAACATTGTCCGTTGACACTTATGTCCAGCAGGGGTCTGTTTGTATCCTGCTGTTCGTCCTGCTGTCACACCTGTATTTTTTGTGAGCATGTTCTGGCTACAACTTTGGAGCTTGTCTTGTTCAAAGAAGCTGGCAGTCCCCCGGCTGCACATCCTTTCCACCCTCGCTTGACCTAGCACAACCGTGGCTACCACCCAAGTCCGTCTGTATGGTTTTACGTTTTGTTGAGGTTTTTTCCTCCAGAATTTGGAACTCAAAACATGTACACCCATCGTTTTCATATCCTTTCGGTTAGTTCAATTTTGCATATCACGTTTTTAAAATTACAGTCTTAACTATCCCATTAAATGGTAATCAATAACCTTAATTCAAAGATTATACGTACTACTTCATGTGTATTTAAGTACCCTTTTAATTCACTTAAAGATTATCTATAAGTTAATATAAACTATCAGTTGTCTATCAGTAGGCGCGAGCAAGCTGTCATGCTTGCACTCTGACCTCCCGCTGTGCGTGATACTCTCCAAAACAAAATAATGTATTTATTCACGTTTCTCCTTATCTTTCAGCTAAATCTTTTAATCTTTTAACTTTTAACGTCCGCACTGTTTTTATTTTTATTGTCTGCATTTTAATTCTGCTTTTATTTTCTTTCATTTCTCTTTGTTGTCTGTGAAGCACTTTGAGTCTGCCCTTTCCTGGAAAAACGCCACACAAACAAAGCTGCCCCGCCTTGCCTTGCCTGTCTCCGACTGGTTATCCAACTTAGTCACAACAAACACACAAGGCCATGCTCTAAGCGCCAGGCCTAATCACACTTCTCCTCTTTTTAACACTTTACATATCGGCTCTTATTCTAATTATTAATGTAGGCTGTTATTTGTAATTATTATTCAACACTATTCACAGCAAACAGTTGTAAAGTTATAGTTATTCGCATTATACTCTCAAAATCTATAGCTAACTGAAAGCTGTTGAGATTTGGTTTGCCTCCTTCATCTCAGTGGCCTAGTGGTTAGACTGTCCGCCCTGAGATCGGCAGGTCGCAAGTTCAAAACCCTGGTCAAGTCATACCAAAGACTATAAAAAATTTGGGAGCCAAATCACCAAAAAATGATTCCCGGGCGCGGCACCGCTGCTGCCCACCGCTCCCCCCACCTCCCAGGGGCGATCACGGGGATGGGCCAAATGCAGAGGACAAATTCCACCACACCCAGTGTGTGTGTGACAATCACCGGCACCCCAACTTTAACTCTAACTTTATTCTGTCATGCCATTATCCTCTTCTAGCTCAACATCCAGAAGTATGGTGTACTGCAATGTCTAAATAAAAATATAAATTACTCCAAACTAAAAATGTCAGACTGCACTTTAAAGTTACTTTTATTAAATGAATTTCCAAACTAACCACCACCACAGCAGACATCTTCCTCAATCCTGTCCCAATACTCCCATAAATTAAAAGTGTTTCACAACAGTGGTTAAGTAGTTATTTTAAGTAATAGATCTCAATATGTAGAAATTAATAAGACTAAATCTTTACCAGAAAGAGTAACTTGACAGAGTATATGAACTAACTTCTTAAGAATAATAATTGATCATAAATATGTTGGAAGCCACATATTGAACATATTAAAGAAAAATATCCAAATCCATTGCTATTCGGTATAAAGTAAAACACATGCTGAATAAGAAATGTCTGCACATGTTATATTATTCATTTATTTTTCCATATGTAATATTGTTTTGAAGTTTGGGGAAATGTTTATAGAAGAAATATAGACCCAATACTTAAAATTAAAAGGCTCATTTCAATAATACACAAAGCATTATTATTATGATCATATCAATCCATTTTTTATAAGTCATAATGTGTTAAATGTTCAGATAATTTAATTTTAAAACAATGGCAATTATGTTTCCAAGTAAAGAACAACAGCCTTCCAGTTTGTATTCTTAGCTTGTTTACATTATGAGGAGAAAACTATCATTTACGGGGGATATTGATTTTTGAAATAGGTCAAGTAAAATAAAATAAAAACACAAATGTATTTCAGTTTTAGGAGTTAAATGATGTACCATCCTCAGTGATGAGCTGAACACATGTAGTTTTTTGTTATGGTTTTGGAGACCCTTGAAAAGTAAAGTTTTTTGAACATTACAAAATATAGTAACAATTACTTTCATCTTTTAACGTTGATTTTCCAGGTAATTTAATGTTCAGTAATTGTATATCATAGGCCAATATAAGCTTTGGCTTTTTTATTTTCTTTTCTGTGTGTAAATGTGTATGATTGTTAATATGTCTAATTTACTGTTAAACTGCTCACACAAATTGGTTGATGGTTGATTATATGACCAAAATAAACTTATTTCATTTATTCATTCATTATCTATCGCACTCATAGTTTTATTCCATTTTGCATGTAATTATTCCTATTGATTTCTTCCCCTTTCACTCAAACAACTAAACAAACAAACAATTAAACAAACTTGCAGCTAACCACAATCAACAGCATACCATTTACGAATACCTTCATTTGTCACTTTCTCATCTTTTCTTCACTTTCGTTTTCCTTTACAAACAACATCCTGTATCCATCTCTTCCTTACACTTCACACACTGTTTCTATTTTCTGTTCTCCTAGAAACCATTCACATAACATAAGGTTATAAACATCCTTTTCCCATATTTTCTCAAACCATCCTCTTCACCCTCAATCTGTTTTTTCACCTGCTCTCTCTTCCTCTCTCTCTCACTTTCTCTCCTTCTCTCACAATACAAACACAATAATCCAAAATAATCAGTCTTATAAAATAATTTTAGCTTTAGATATGATTTAGGGCAGTGGTTTTCAACCTTTTTTCCCAGTAAAATAAAAAAATAAAATACAGCATAATGTCATCATTTTCTGATTTATTAAATTGTATAACAGTGCACCATATTGCTCATTTGTTGTGGTCTTAATTGACTTATTTGGACAAAAAAAATATAAGAATAACTAAAACGTGGGTAGGATGACAGGGAATGCAAAACAATAACAGTGCAATACTTTTTTATATCATGGTCGTTAATGCCTAGTTTCTCTTATTTTACTGTTCTATTTTTATTCTCCTTGTAATATTTTTCTATTTTGTTTCCATTTATACCCTTATTAGTTACTGTTTACTTTTTACTTCTTCTTCCTGAGGGAACTCTCCTGAAGGAATCAATAACGTGTTATCTGTCTATCTATCTATTTATTACTAACCCGAGCACAATTCATGACGTCATGCTCATCTTGCAGACAGTTATTTCCATTTAGTTTTATTCTCTATTTGTAATTCTACATGCACCAATGTCACATAGAACTTTGCTTTCTTTGTTATTTATTTACATTATTATTTCTGGTTTACTTGCTGTCTGTTTACTTAAGTTCTCATTTTTTGGTCTGTCTTCCTTCTGATTAGAATTTGTTTAACGCTTCTCTACGTTTTGTTTTGACTATGGCGCTGAGTGTTGGCGCCTCTTTTCTGTACTTCTTCAGACTCTATGTTTCACAGTTTGCACAGATGCCCTTGGATGTTTTTAGAATATAAATTTAACTTTTATTTTATTGTGTGTTTATTCCTAAAAAAAATTAAAATGTCAGTGTATAATCAATTTATCTTTATCAAATTTAAATTCAATATTATTAATTTATTTGTTGTATAACTATTAATTCAAAGTTACAATGTGTCCTACTCTATGATGTGCGTGTGTGTGTGTGTGTGTGTTTGTCTCAACTTCCACACAGGAACTGGATGGATCAGGTAAGCAACAAGGCTGTTCAATACAGTATATTACACACATAATTAATGACTAATGAATTTAACAATGCTTCAATGTCCCAGTCCAAATGTATGTGTTGATATTTAAATGTTTATTTATTCATATACAGTATATTTCATTTTTCCTATTATCAAAACCAACCTGTCAGCCTTCTCTTCAGATTTGAGTACAGCTGTCCACTATATATATATATATATATATATATATATATATATATATATATTTTTTTTTTTTTTTTAAACTAGCTCAATGCTAATCTAATCCAATGCTATGCTAACTCAATGCTAACCTAGCTCAATGCTATGCTAACAGTATCACACCTCTTCGGCCCACGCCTCACGCAGCTGTCACTCACACAGCCTCGCCACTTCTGACACACTCTTATCTCAAAATGTCTCCCAGCTGAGACTCCTTTATTTTATTACTTTTTTTTTATATGCGTCACACAGTCACTCGCACACAGAGAATTTACCAGCGAGCAAGAGCCTTTTTTCCCGTACTCAGAATCTCAGTGTGTAAAACAACTGTAATATCGCACAGTCACAATCACCAGTATAGTTAAAAACAAATTCAAATGACTGGAATTCGCTCGCAACGCCAAGGAGGGGGAGCTTCCCTGCTTAGGCTGCTGCCTCCGCGATCCAACCTCTTGATAAGCGGAAGAAAATAATTATATGGATGGATCATTCACTCATGTGTTTTCTGTACATAACTTTGTCTATTTTCTCACACGCACACACATTTTGGACAATTTCCCAACTTTTACAGATAGCGGGGCTGTGAGAAAAAGCGTGAAGGGAGGTTGGGAGGTGAGGAAAAGGAAGGGGGGGGGGGGGGGTGGGTGGGAATTAAACCAGATAAGAAACCAGGTGCTACACAAAAGTTATTAAATTACGCATATATCTAAATGTACCAACATAAAGTGACTCACTCAATACACACACATTTCAGCATTCATCATTATACACACACATTGTTAAATCACCATACCACCCCATTGTCCGGACAAATATAAACAACTAATGCACGCGTGCTTTTGTGGAATCGGCCGTCTCATATCACAAAAACCAGGTTCCATCATTGCTCATAAAACGGCGATTAACCCGTTTCATTGGAGCAGCACCTGCGTTATCCCTGACCATCACGGAAAAAACCTGGCCTAACACCCAGTAGGACCACTGGGAATCACCCCGCAATCCTACAGACTCGTGTCTGGTCAGTCCATACAGTTTCACCAAGTTTCACCAAAGCTCTACCATATGCAGCCCGATCAATACCTGTCTATTTGCAGCAAATTTCCAAATTCGTCGTGACAGCTATCCGCTCAGTTGATCTCCTTTACCGGAGTCAATGAGCGGTCACCTATAAGAGGCTTTTCCCACCGCTGCAGTTTCCACATAAACATATATGTCGCACCTTCATAGACGTCATCAATTTATATGGGCCAAATGTCACACCAGTTAGCAAATATTGCCTATAATTTAGCTGTATCCAACTCTGACTAATCTGATGCACTTGCAGCAAGAAGCATCCTCTGCCAGCAACGACAGAAGATGAAGAGGTTAAAAGAAATTTTTCGTCTCACATCGTCTGTGCTTCTACACTCCAAACCACCAAAATTCTAATAACAATCCCCTTATGTTAAAAACAAGAAATCACAAGTTTTCAACAAACACAGAGACAAATGATCACATATAAAACAACTCAATCCAACCATAATTTACCCCATTCCAGGTTGTTTTTGGAGAACCTGACTAAACCTATCTTTTATCAAAAATAGATTCAGCAATTAGTCTTATCGATCCGGCTCTCTCCAGGCAGCAAATGTTTACACTTTAAAGCAAACTGCTTACCTTGTGATGCGCGCGTGCAACACACTGTCTGCCTGACAGAGAGAGCGGGAGCGGCTGTCGACCTGTAGCTTCTAAACCATCCTGTTCGTGACGCCAATTTGTGTAGTGGATTGTCCGAAGCTTGAACAGGCAACAAAAGTAGTTTAGTACAACAAATTTATTTACCCATTATCAGAAGTGCAGGTTGAATTAAGTTGGCCGTGCAGACAGACCACATGTTACTCCGGAGTAAACAAGACACACACAAGCCAAAATCACTGTCGAGTTCCGGTCTTCTGCCATTTTTTATATGTCTCTTGTGCGTCATTGTTTTTTATCTAGTGCATCAATGTCTTTTTGTTTTCCCTATCTGTTCCATAACAACTCGAATCCTTTAGACAGTCAACACATTCTGTAGACAGGTTGGCACGACTTAATATTCACTTTTGTCCCACTGGCACAGAATAGAAGAGAAATTAAATGAGCGTACATTCTTATTAGACATGCAATATAGGTCAAAGGTCAGAAATTCTACTACATATTAAATTGGGGGTGGCATTGGGCTAAAAAAAATTGGCCGGGGGCCGAAAGCTGACTGTTAGTAAAGTAACTATTAGGGGTGTAACGGTATTGTAGATACAGCTGTATTTTGGCTTCAAAGTCTTCACAATAATACCTTGACGCCTGACAATATCAAACAAAAGCATGGTGTTTAGTTTTTTTCAAGGCGCTTTAGCGTTGGCCGGGTCTAAAAGTAAACTACATCCAAAGAGAGCAAGAACTCGACTCAGTAAAAGAGACATCGTCACTATGGCTTCCTGTTCTTCGTGCACCTTTCTCATGGATAGGTTCGCCCTACTATGGATAGGTTGGTCCGACAGTTAAAGCACAGTAACTTTGTAACTTAACGGGCGGCGTGGCTCAGTTTTTAGAGTGGCTGTGCCACAAACTTCAGGGTTCCAGGTCCGATCCCCGCTTCCGCCATCCAAGTCACGTTGTGTCCTTGATCAAGATACTTTACCCAAAACATGATCCGGGCAACGGATCATAACAGTTTCAGGCAGGCCTGGCCCTAACCAATCTGGCGCCCTAGGCAAGATTTTAGGTGGCGCCCCCCCACATCAGCAGTGGAGTGTATATACTCACAAGAAACCAAATAACTTTGTCTTTATCACTGTATCACTGTATCACTACATTAAATACTTTTACCTGCACGCTGCTTCTTCTGCTTTCTGCAATTTTGGGAACACACTAACAATTGCCGTCATGCGATCCATGCGTCACAGAAAGTCCTGACCCAGATATGCAAATGTTTCCGCAGTTCCTACCCAGGAATACTCTGGCTGCTCCGATGCAGACGCAAGCCTCGTATCCAGTGGCTCCACTGCTGACGCCAGCCTCATCTCCAGCTCTGCTGTCAGCTCTAACTTTGCGCCCTCCAGTCCTGAAGCCTCCGCAACCTCCTGCGCCATGAGGTACCTGTCTGGTGTCGACACGCCTCCTCCTCAACGACCAAGAATGTGACCGTTCCATGGACATCCTCCGCGCCATAAGCAGAAAAGGTCAGGACCTGGGCGTGGACCTTCACGGCTGCTGGAGCGGCGCTCACGATCGCCTCCTCGTCGGCCACGAGTGTGGCCGTTCCATGGACGCCTGTTTTACCAGCTGCAGCAGCGATCTGCTTGCCGCTGCCATGTGACTCTTCCCTGCTGGCTGCGAGGACACGTGGCCAGGCAATCAGTCCTTTGAGACACTCGTGATTTAGGGCTATATAAATAAACTTTGATTGATTGATTGAATCTACCGCCTAGTCCTCCCTTTGCCCTGCCGGATTTTTTTCTAGAAATGTCTGGTATCCGTTTTGTCGGGGGTGCAACAGGCCTTGCCTCATTTTGTGTTTGTTAGTGTTTTCCTGTGTTTAGTGCTTTGGTTCCTGTCCTGTGCTTTTATTTTGTTGGCACTTCCGTTTTTGTGTTTCCCTGCGCTGTTCCCGCACCTGTTTTGTGTCATCAATTAGGATTATTTAAATTGAGTCTTGGCCACCAATCCTTGTCGGAATTTTGTTATGTATGAGTATTCTATTGTGGACACTTCTCCTGCCGCATGTCTTGCGTGTAAGTTTTTGCTGTGTTCCAGCATTCTGTTTGTTATTTGTATAGCCTGTTTAAGCTTCAGAGCACTTCCCAGGTGCTCTCGCCTTTTGTTTAGTTTTGTATCACTACAATAAATACTTTTATCTGCACGCTGCCCCCTCGGCTTTCTGCATTTCTGGGAACACGCCAACAATCGCCGTCATGCGTCACTATGAGAAGATGTCCTCAATTGATCTTTCCTGGTCAAATAAAGGTGGAAAAAAAAACAAATAAAAACACAATTTATGATTTTTTAAACCTTTATTATATTTTTGAATATGCTTTAAAGGCACATCAACCCTTTTTTAGACATTTGGTCCATGCATGCTTAAAAAACAATGCCAAAGCGTCAAATCATAAGATTCATGCATTTGGGTGTATAAGCTTGCATGCAGATTTGGATGCCTCTGAAAGCTGTGTTTTGCAGGGGAGGGTTAGGTTAACAGTGGGCCATTTTGTCACTGATTGACGGACATACTTATGTGGGCACCCGAGTATCTGCTCTTTACCAGCCTCCTCCCCCTTTGCTATGCTGAGACTTTCTGCCAACTGCCTCCTGTGATACTCCTTCTTGTCTAATGCCGTCCGGCCTGCTAAATACATTCGTTTATTGCGGCTTTACTACTTGGTTTGAGGAAACACAAGAGAAAAGGTAGGATAACGTATTATTTTAATATATTGTGGCATATGCACAATATCTCCAATGTGCGACATGCTGGTAAATGCTGCTTTTTTATTGCAGCTTTGTGAGCCACAGAAGGTGTACCTAATGTTGTGACCGGTGAATCTATAGTTTGAATTAAGTTTGTTTTCAACCGTGTCTGAAAAAAAAAATTATGATGATGATCATCTTGAAGATATATATTTCAACAGTGTGCATGTTCAAAAAGTTACTGATACTTTTGAAAAGGGTGAGTCGTGAAGTTGTTCATTTGCAATCTAAAGAGAACGCCTCCACACACCAACCGACGCAGACGAGTATGAAATGTGACTTTGGAGCAAAATTTTCACAAAATGTATACCAAAGCATATCAAATAAATACTATTTAGACCACAAACAAGTTTGTTAAATGTATTAGAATCATCATACAGTAGGTTAGGATTAGGGAAAGCCCAGACAATGATTACACATAGAAGATATGTCTAATATTTTTATTTTTTACATTCTAAATATGTTGACATGCACACGGAGGATTCTCTCTATGTCATCTGTCATAGCCTCTTTCTGGCCACAATGACTGTGTCCATTTGTGCGTAACTGTGCCAGTTTGCAGGTATCTTTCAAAAGTACTAAATATAGACACAAAAACAGCAGCCGCAAACAATTTCAAGTTTGTTAAAATCACATTCGGCTGCTAAATAATTCCATTTGTATCTTCTCCTCGCAGTATTTTGCATGTTCTGATAAACTGCATACATTCTGCTTATGCATGAAAGCAAACAATAGACTGTGTAAGTTATTTTGCTCATTTAGCAGACCCAATCCACTGTACACAAGCCGAGTATACCGGCTTTGCGTGTGCTATCAAGTTTGCATGGTTCTAATACACGCAAATCTTCAGCAGATGAGGCCCATGATATCTAAAAGACAACTATGTCAACCTTAGTGGAGCAGTACAAGTACCTGGGAGTCCACTTGAACAGCAGACTGGACTGGAAGGACAACTGCAAAGCTGTTTACAAGAAGGGCATGAGCAGACTCTTTTTTCTGAGGAAGCTTAGGTCATTCAATGTGTGCAGCAAGCTGTTGGAGATATTTTATCAGTCTGTTGTGGCCAGTGCATTGTACTTTGCAGTGGTTTGTTGGGGGAGCAGCACTAGCAAAAGGGACTCAAACCGGATTGATAATCTGATCCGGAAAGCCGGCCAAACTATTGGCACGCAATTGGAGGCGTTTGTGTCAGTGAGGGACAGGAGGTCACTGGACAAACTGCTGGCCATCATGGACAATCCTGCCCACCCACTCCACCTGACAATTAAGGGACAGCGGAGTTCATACTCCAACAGGCTCCTTCAACTTCCTTCCCGCACTGTGCGATTCAAGAACTCCTTCATTCCACACTCCATCCAGCTGTATAATCACTCGCCATACAGCAATAGATGACATCTGCCTATTACCTGACACCTGACATGTTAGCTACTTCTCTTTGTTTATAATGTCTATTTTCTATTTCCTGCTGGACCTACTCTCCATTTTATGCTGCTGCTGTCATATAGACTGTATATACTGTAATATTGTACATGGTCATTGGTTTATATTGTATATATGTTATATACATAATATAATATATCTGTATATAAATTACTCTGTACACATATTATGTATATATTTGTATATATGTTTGATTTTTTTATAGCTATATTAGTCTATTTATACCTGCATTGTCCTTTCCATCATTGTAACTGAGCTACTGTGTTGAACAATTTCCCTTGTGGATCATTAAAGTTTGTCCAAGTCTATTAGAGTAACCATCACAGAGCTCTGATCTTATTTACCATATATTTGTGGGCCTAAAAAGCTAACACAGCTACACCACATCTGTCAAGAGGAATGTTGCAGAATTTATACTGTGAGAAAATTGGGGAAATACTTTTTAACCCTTACCCCAAGTCATACAGTTTAAAGTTCATGCTATAAAATACTAAAGCTATGTTCGTACATGTCTGACTTACAAAAATACTTTTGATATTGTATCTCTATTAATTGCAGTTTTTGGCAAAGGAAAAATAATTGTGGTAATCCTAGCTGACCTAAAAGAGAAGTTTATTCCGGTTCAATTTCAGACAGTAAACAAAATAAAGTTGTATGTGTTTTTTACACACTGCATGTAAACTTATTATTGTTTGGTATACCGTAGAGTCCTTCTTGTTATTAACAATGATTTTATTTTATCTATTCAATGTCAGACACTATATAGGCAACAATAAACTTCTACTGAAGTTAATGGCCATCATTGTTTTTCATTCTGAAGCCTTTAAGAGAAAGAAAAAGAAAAGGTTTCAAACAGGAGTGTCTTAACTTTTTATACCAAGGAAAAATGTCTTGTTATCAAAACTGTAATGTGGGTCAAGAAAAAAACATTTCAGCTTTGTGTTTTCACTGACAATTGTTTTAGTGTCTTTACTTTTTACTGTAACATTTAAATCTTTTACTTTTGTTTTCAGTGAGGTCCCAATCCTCCTTTTAAAATTACTATTGTTTCTTGATTTTTGTTCTTATGTTTCACATTTTATTTCTAGAATGAGCAGTGGACCAAAAAAAAGCTAACTTTTGTACACCCCTTTTTAAAACCCTTTCAAACCAAAGTGACTGGCAGAAACTTCAAGAAATGTTGGATTTCCATGCAGCTCCATTTGCAGATTCTGTGGACAGAACATGTCATTTTACCAAAGAAATGCAACAAAGGTGAACTGATGACTTAGCAGAAATAAACATGTCTTACTGGTAGTATGCTCGAGAGTATACTTCTTTCTTTGAGATGAAGAAACCTACAACAAAGTAAATATTTGACTGTAAATTGTAGCTTATTTGATGCAACCATTGATCGTCAATAATTGATGACCTCACCTTTTTCTTGGAACCTGCAGCATTCAAAGCTGCGATCTTACTCTCGATATCAGAAACCTACAAAAAGACCAAAGAAGGAAGTTCAATAGGCATCAGGAGAATCATCAATTTCATACTACATCACCAGAGCAGACGTGATTGGCTGGGGGAGGGGGTGTGGCCTACCTCGCTTTCAGCACTCTGCACTCGGGCAGCAGTTAGTGCCACCACGTCCTCAAGCTCTGAAAGCTCAGAGTCCGTCGCCCCTCCAAAACAATTTGTAGCACTTTGTTCCAGTCGCATCAACTTGCTTTCCAGTTCGAACGACTGCCCGGCTGCCATGTACACCTGCACATACAAGCACGCACACCTTGTCAGAAAAAAGCACACTACTGCCAACGTCTCTGCTTACTTTTCACAATTTTTGTCGAGTTACGTTCTTCCACACATATTTATTTAGGTCCTTATTTGGTGTTTCCTCCATGGATTATTTTACTCTCAGTGCAACAGACACACCTGCAGTTACTCTCCAACGAATCATGTTCTTAAGCCCAGTGGCTGCAGCAGGAAGACACTGTAATATTCCTCCACCTTTCATCCTACGACTGTCTCTGTTGTATTGTCTACAACGGCATGTCCCCATGCCGACCAAAGAGACTTACTTTACTTACCAAAGCAAAGCACAGTAGGAAATA
The DNA here is from genome assembly GCF_033978785.1 of Entelurus aequoreus. Taxonomy (NCBI): domain Eukaryota; kingdom Metazoa; phylum Chordata; class Actinopteri; order Syngnathiformes; family Syngnathidae; genus Entelurus; species Entelurus aequoreus. The sequence continues at coordinate 54,138,417 of NC_084737.1, forward strand.
AAAACTCCCGATCCTCCTGCTGGCCAGGATAACCACACCAAGAACTGTGAGCACGTCTGGTCCATCTCTAATAACTACTTTCATGGTCTAGTATTACCGTTCCCATTTTTGTGATGTTACTGTGTTCTTTGTTATGCCTCTGTTGCCTTGTTCCAGCGTTTATTGTGTTTTGTGAGAAGGTCATTAAAGACTTTCTTGCCTATTTCTGGGTCAAACCCAGAACTGATGGGATACATTTTGTCAGCAAGTCAGTAACCATAAAAGTATTTTCAGTGACACTTACATATACAAACTGACGTTACAAACAGACTGTCATCAGATCATCAGGACTCATCTTCCTCCTATCCAGGAAATCGTAAAAAGCTGCTGCCTGACCAGGGCTCAGAAAATCTGCAGAGACACCTCCCACCCCCACCGAGGACTGTTTTCACTGCTGGACTCTAGAAAGAGGTTCCGCAGCCTCCGTAGCAGAACCTGCAGGTTCTGTAACAGCTTCTTCCCTCAGGCCATAAGACTCTTGAGCGCATTATAATAATCCCCTCAATTCCCCCCAAAAACGGATTAACTCGCTGGAATATAAAGACAATATAACATACATCCATAAACGTGGATGCATATGCAAAAGTGCAATATATTTATCTGTACAGTAATCTGTTTATTTATGTCTGCACCTTATTGCTCTTTTATCCTGCACTACAATGAGCTAATGCAACAACATTTCGTTCTTATCTGTACTGTAAAGTTCAAATTTGAATGACAATAAAAATAAGTCTAAGTCTAAGTCTAAGTAATGTTATGGCGCAGATCAGGAAACGATATCTGGCAATTCTGGGGTCTGGGAAGAGACATATGATATTGCCACATTCTGGACACAGATGCCTTGGAGGTGTGCACTCTACCGAGGGGTTGTTTATATTTCAATTCGCTTATATTGTATTCGTCCATCCTGTTGTCATATTGTGTTTGTGTTCCTTGCGTTGGTGACTTGTCGATGTAGTTTTAAAAAGACATAAATCAATTCAGAAGAAGGGGATGAGGGAAGAAGAAGCAATTTGCTAGAGGCTTACATTTTCCTCAAGTTCCCTGAACGCATCATCGGCTTGCTTAGCATCAGTCCCTAACATGTGGGTTCTGTCAGCCGGCTCTGACAGGCCAAACTCGATCATCGCGTTTTCAGTGGCATTAATGGTTCTCAGGGCCTCAGTGGTGAGGTCACAAAGGGCGGAGGCGGTGGATTTCTGAAAGTCATGTAGAGGGACAGATATTAGCGGACAACGTCAAACCAGCACAGCAGCTAGCTGACCGAACTACTGACACCCCGAATAATCAAGACGTTTGCTGCTTTCGGTCTACCAATCCTAATAAAACAAACTACGGGCGTCATCACACTCAGCCACTAGAACCTTGCTTGGGTCAACTTGACACATAAATGGCCTGATCTACTACAATCCAAGTACAACGTGCTAAACCGTGTGTGCAAACTATAAAATTGTGTGTACTATTAGTGGGCGGGTGGCATGTGATCCACTAAGACTGCGTGTACAGTTGAAAAGTGGTGCAGGCCCCCCTATTTAGATGAGGTTTTTGCATTACCACTAGCCTTATGTGCCCTGCTCATTCACATGCTCCCCAACCTGTAGGCAATGTTCTTAAACTAACAGCACGCATCTATAATTTGTAACACCTTTTCTGCAATATAGAATCGCAATCTAAAGAAAACAGAAACTATTTGTAGCGCGCTGATGCACTGCGGGGAGGGGTGGACCATCTCAACAGCAGCACATTCACCCATTCTCACACACTGATGGAAGGAGCTGCCATGCAAGGCGCTACCAGCACCCATCAGGAGCAAGGGTGAAGTGTCTTGCCCAAGGACACAACGGACGTGACTAGGATGGTAGAAGGTGGGGATTGAACCCCAGTAACCAGCAACCCTCCGATTGCTGGCACGGCCACTCTACCAACTTCGCCACGCCGTCCCGTAATCAAATGTAAACAATCAAATGCAGATACTTTTTCTTATGCCTTCTGATCTCTCTCTCTCTCTCTCTCTCTCTCTCTCTCTCTCTCTCTCTCTCTCTCTCTCTCTCTCTCTCTCTCTCTCTCTCTCTCTTTCTCTCTCTCTCTCTCTCTGTCTATGTCCACTACTTGCTGTCCATATCCTACCCCCTCCACACCCCTGATTGTAAATAATGTAAATAATTCAATGTGATTATCTTGTGTGATGACTGTATTATGATGATAGTATATATGATAGTATATATCTGTATCATGAATCAATTTAAGTGGACCCCGACTTAAACAAGTTGAAAAACGTATTCGGGTGTTACCATTTAGTGGTCAATTGTACGGAATATGTAAAACTTTTCGGTTATCAGAAAGGATAGGAATAAACACGGTGGGGGCGTTTGTATGTATATTCACCAGGTTATTAAATACATAACTCGCACTGATCTTAACCACAATGACCTGGAATCTGTGTGGGCGGAAATCAAATTTAAAAACGCAAAGCCGGTACTAATAGGGACTGTTTATAGACCCCCTAATCAGAGTGATTTCTATGGGGCTTTGGAAGAATGCTTGGCAGGGACAGACAACATGGAGAAAATTATAACTGGGGATCTGAACACAGATATTCAACGCAAAGATGCGCCTGTCTTCAGATCCTTCAGCAAGTTTTGTAATCTGCACGGTCTTTCCCAGCTAATAGCGCTACCCACAAGGGTGTGTGATTCCACCCAATCAACCATAGATCTCATTCTCACTTCAGACCGGCCTAAAATAAAAAATAGTGGGGTCATGATCTGTGGTCTTAGCGACCACTATCTAACCTTCTGCACCCGTAAAATAGCTAAACCTAAAGCCAATGGCCACATAACAGCCCAATCCAGATCCCTCAAAAAATACTCCAATGACAATTTCAATTTAAAATTAGATGAGTGGGACTGGTCCCCTGTGCTCGAGAGCAACCTGGTCGATGTCGCTTGGGATCGCTTCAAAACGGCGTTCCTAAAGATACTAAATGAAATGGCTCCCGTGAAAACAGTCAGGATCAAAGCCCGCTCGGAACCATGGATGAATCCGGACCTATTAGCTGCCATAAAAGACAGAGACAGGAAATACTCTGAATACCAAAAATGTAAAACAGAAGTAGATAAACAACCCAATAATATCAACCTCAAATTACTCCTTTCAACTCTCAAAAAGCAATGCAATAAATTAAGAAATAAGTAAACCAACCTGACTAAATCCTTAAAAAAAAATTACATTAACGACAAAATAGAGGAAAACACAAATAAGCCACGTGAGCTCTGGAAAATTCTCAACAACCAGCTTCCTGGTTGCAGCCAGAAACTTAAAACAAGACTCACCAACATCAGCATCAAGGAGGGCGACTCCCTCATTACAGACAAAATGGAGGTAGCTAGCAGACTTAACATCTTTTTCACCAGCATAGCCGCAACTCTTGTCAACAAGCTGTCCCACCACACTGGTTGCTTTGGTGTAGAACACATTAAAGCCTTCTACAGAAAGCTAGGAGTATCCAACGATGATTTCAAATTAGAAATGGTCACAGCTGATGAGGTGTTTAAAAAATTGAGCGCGCTCCACCCTAACAAGGCCACCGGCCTTGATAATATTCCCTCCAAATTCCTCAGGGACTCTGCCTCCATCATTGCCCCGATCATCACGCACATAATAAACCTATCAATTACACAAGGCCAAGTACCAAAAGATTTTAAGATAGCAAGAGTAACTCCCCTCTTTAAAAAAGGAAGCAAATTGGAACCTGGCAACTACCGGCCTGTTTCTATTCTCAGCTCCATTTCGAGAGTAATGGAGAAAATAGTTTATGAACAGGTCGATAGTTACCTTGCCACTAATAACCTCATGTACAAATTCCAGTCCGGCTTCAGAACTAACCACTCCACTGACACATGCCTTCTCTATCTGACCGACCACATCAAACATGAGGTGGACGCGGGCAAATACTGCGGCATGGTCATGCTGGACCTTCAGAAGGCCTTTGACACCGTTAACCACGCTATACTGTTGGATAAGCTCAGAGCAATCGGATTTAACAAAACCTCTTGGAGCTGGATGCAATCTTACTTGGAGGGGAGGAAGCAGGTGGTAGAGGTGAACGGCACTGTGCCCCCCCTCTCGGTGAGCTGTGGAGTCCCCCAAGGCAGTATATTGGGACCTTTACTGTTCCTAATATACATAAACGACATGTCATCTGCATGCGACTGTGAATTGTTTTTGTTTGCGGATGACTCTGCCTTGCTGGTATCCGGCAAGGACAAGTCACAGGTGGAGAAAATCCTCAGTGCTGAGCTCTGTAGAACTTGCACCTGGCTCGCTGACAACAAGCTATCCATACACTTGGGTAAAACAGAATCCATCCTGTTTGGGTCCCACATCAAACTTAAGAAAGTCAATGACTTCACCATAAAAGTAGGTAACAGTGTCATCACCAGGAAAGATGAGGTGACCTACCTAGGTTCCATTCTAGAGGCTAACCTTTCCTGTGATAAAATAACAACCAAGGTAGTCAAAAAGGTTAACCAACGAACGAGATTTCTCTACAGAATTTCCTCTCTGGTCAACAAAAGCACCTTGAGGATTCTGGCGGGAACTCTCGTTCAACCCTTTTTCGATTACGCATGCACCTCCTGGTACCCTAGCACCTCCAAAACCCTCAAATCTAAACTCCAAACATCTCAGAACAAGCTAGTCAGGTTACTTCTAGACCTCCACCCCAGATCCCACCTCACTCCTACCCACTTCTCTAAAGTGGGCTGGCTCAAGGTGGAGGACAGAGTTAAACAACTTGCACTGAGCCTAGTCTATAAAATCCGCTACACCTCCCTGATACCGAAGTACATGTCAAACTACTTCCTTAACGTAAATGACCGCCATAACCACAACACCAGGGGGTGCTCCACTAACCACGTTAAACCCAGATTCCGAACTAACAAAGGTCTTAACTCATTCTCTTTCTATGCCACATCAATGTGGAATGCGCTCCCAACAGGTATAAAAGAAAGGGCATCTCTATCCTCCTTCAAAACCGCAATAAAAGTTCACCTCCAGGCAGCTACAACCCTAAACTAACACCCTCCCCGGATTGCTAATAATCAAATGTAAACAATCAAATGCAGATACTTTTTCTTTTTCTTATGCCTTCTGATCTCTCTCTCTCTCTCTCTCTCTCTCTCTCTCTCTCTCTCTCTCTCTCTCTCTCTCTCTCTCTCTCTCTCTCTCTCTCTCTCTATGTCCACTACTTGATGTCCATACCCCCCCCCAACTCCACACCCCTGATTGTAAATAATGTAAATAATTCAATGTGATTATCTTGTGTGATGACTGTATTATGATGATAGTATATATGATAGTATATATCTGTATCATGAATCAATTTAAATGGACCCCGACTTAAACACGTTGAAAAACGTATTCGGGTGTTACCATTTAGTGGTCAATTGTACGGAATATGTACTTCACTGTGCAACCTACTAATAAAAGTCTCAATCAATCAATACTTTACTGTGCAACCAACTAACAAAAGTCTCAATCAATCAAAAAAAAAAAAGCGCATTCATGTGCCTGGAATGATCCGAACACAAGAAAATGCTTGTTGAAAGACATATTTTCATATAGGAGATGTTTTATAATGATATATTTTCTAAATTATAAATCAAACATCATTAAAAAACAAAAACGAAAACGCCAGCAGACACCATAACGCATCAATTGAATTTGTTTTAAACAGCCCTTTACGTCAACCAGCAGCTATAAAATCATAAAATTATATTGCTGAAAAGACGACATGTCTAATATTTTTATTTATGACAGTCCAAACATGTTGCTACACACACACGTGGACGGAGGATTATCTTGTGTCTTTGCAGCTCAAGCACCTCCTTTCTCACCGCCGTGTGCGTAATTTTGTCGGTTTGCACATACATTTCAAAATAGTGCCCGCAGAACAGTGATCAGTCCTTAATGAATATATTTGCATCTTGTCCACCCAGTATTGTGAGTGTTCTGATGATCAGCATATATTCCGCATGTTCATGAAGGCAGACACGCTAAATGGATTGTGCTCCTCAATCTGCTCATTTAAGAGACGCAATCCACTGTGCACAAGTTTAGTAGATCAGCTTTGCATGTTATCAAGTTTGCATGGGTTTTATTAGGCGCAAACCTTTAGTAGATCAGGCCCTACGTCCTGTATGCTTTGGGTCGTGTGAGCGCTCATGTTCAGACCACTTCCCCGCCACTTGTCATTATAAAAAGCAATAGAAAAACAATATAATCCAAGTCAAAATCTATGTTTCTCACTTTTAAATACATGTAAATACAGTTCTTGTTTGGCTTGTTCAAGCCCTCCGGTCCACCAAATGCAGTGGCGGGCCGTGCGTTTCCCACCTAGACCTTCAGTGATGTCCGACTTCAATGATTTCCCCTCAAAATACCATAATTTATGTCACCACATGACCATTGCTGGAGAAATACTATACAGAAACACATTTACACACTACGGGCCATTGAAACACATCAACAGTGTACAAAACGGGTTATTTTCCGGCGCATTTAAAAATCAATAAACCTGCATCAGCAATTAAAACTAATCTTATTACTGTCAAAATTAAAATAGCGAAAAACATATTAAACATGAAAAAATAAAGAAATAACATATTTGAACTCACAATTTGTAGCACCCATTGGACGTCGAATAAGCCAGTGGTACCCCTCGTCGATTCGAGTGGAAATGGCGGGCATTTCCCCATTTCATTGTCGACATTGTCTCACAAGATGTAGTTTCTCTTTAAATATCCTTCTTGAAAATGGCCTTGCAAATATATATCTGCCACCTAACTAAGGTTTGGTCTCCTTCTTTGTGGGTCAACACTTCCTGCTTCCTGCTATGTTGCAACTTAGCAGGAATGGCAAGTGAGTATCCAATCACAGTCTCGTTAACATCAGGCTACCTAGATAGGCTACTGTCAACAACTTGTGATCTGATTGGCTATCGCAACTGTCTCTCAACTCTATGTACTCTCAAATTTATCCGCTTACGGTCCCGATGAGTATCCAATTGCAGGACGCAGAATATCAAATTCAACATGAGGCCATCTAGAAGGCCTTACTGACAACAACTCGTGATCTGATTGGCTATCGCAACTGTCTATCACTGTATGTCCACTATCGCTTACAGTTCACAGACGCCCGCATTGCTGATTCTGAAGGCATCGGGCAGATTACGTACAGCATGGCAACATAAGCTAGCTGAATTCTGATTGGATAAAAACTAAAACTAAAAACAACAGCACTGGAACAAGCATAATACGACAAGAAGAGAATATGAATAATTTTAGATATTTAGGGAAAGTAAATAAATTTTAAAAAATTAACCTTTAATTATGATTATGATTTCTGGTAATGTTAGGCCAGCAGAGAAAGCCTTGCTGGCCCCGACGGCACACCACTGACCAAATGTTATGTGATCGCTCCTCGCAAGTTACTAATGATAACTGCTACATTTTGTAACAGAAATAAACAGAAAGACGATGAACGCCACAGTCAAAACCTACTGTACTTCTCATTTAGCAATGCAAGCGCTCCTCTCACAACTTACGAATGCTAAACTTCCACAATAGAAAGAATCATACCGATTCTGAAAACACTGGAAATATCCACAAAGCAGTGCTGTACGGTGCAAGAATTTACACCGACTTTAAAAAAAAAACTGTCGCAGATGTGTGAAAAGGAATTTCAACTCTTTCATCACATTTTGCTCCTAAAATAAATCCATCCAAATTTGATCAAACTAGAGTACACTTTTTGTCCATCTTCATAGCATGTTTTAAATAAATGTAAACCCTAACCATTGAAAAATTGCACTGTGATTGACGCAAACGTGTTGATCACTCGCACTGAGAGCCCTTCCACCTGCGCCATGCAGAGTGGAGCGTGGCTGCTCCTCTGAGCTCATACATAGATGAAACTACATCTTAGTTGAAGGAACTGGTCGGTATGAGACAATGTTTTTTTCACCACCATTTGACACAAACTGCACTGCGCGCTCGTAACTATGAGGGTTGAAGGGAATATTGAATAACACACCAATAATTGAAGTGACAAGCTTGCCATCCAAATAATACCCCGTTTGTTGACAACAACATACAGCCATGGAAACACATTCAATCTATTTATTACACAAAGGTGACACAGACCAGTGAAAGATTCAAAAGAGCCGTGTGACCGTCAGAGCCGACAAACTGCTGCTGCTAGTCTGCTAAGCTAACAAAAACATTTCAAACTCAGACTACTGAGTGGACTCGCTGACGTCACACGTCACTAGGCAACAGGCAACGGATTTTAAAAGGCACATACAGACGCATACACTGCTGCCATATAAATCGTCTCCTTCCCCCGCCGTACGTAACAGTACGTTACGGCTAACTATGTCGGAACCAGGCGACACCGGCAGACCCCAGTCTGCCCCTCTGCCCCGATCCCTCATGACACCTGAACTCGTGATCATGGGAGCGGTCCTAAACGAACACCAGGTTCGTTTTTCTACCCCGGAGGACAACTTGGAGAGAGCCTTTTACCAGGTTGCATGCTAGGCTGAACCACTTTAGCCCAAGACAGACTTCCGAACCCGTGGCTAGCCGTATTGCCACCCCTGCTCCTGGACTTTGAAGTGCCACTCAGACCCGGTAACCCAAGATTGCTAGCCCAAGGCCCTTCGAGGGCGACTTTGAACTTTGTAGAGGATTTTTGGTACAGTGTGACCTCATTTTTTTAGCACCAACCCTCGCGTTACTCATCCGACGAGGCCAAGATTGGTTTCATTTTCGCGCTACTGACAGGACCTGCACTCAAGTGAGCCACTGCGGCCGTGGACAAGACCATGGGCTTAGGCACCGACTACGCTGCTTTCCGGGCCGAGTTCCGGGCGGTGTTCGACCACCCCAAGGATGGGGGGGGGGGATGCGGCAGGGCGTCTGCACACCATCCAGCAGGGCTCACGCTCTGTTGCTGCCTACACCCTCGAGTTCCGCACACTTGCGGCTGACAGTGGTTGGGACGACAGAGCTCTCCAGAGCGCGTTCTGTCGCTGACTTTCGGAGCAAATCAAGTATGGTCTTTTGAGGGACAGACCCACATCCTGTAGAGTCCTCCTTGAATGATTCCCGGGCGCAGCCACCGCTGCTGCCCACTGCTGCTGCCCACTGCTCCCCTCACCTCCCAAGGGGTGATCAAGGGTGATGGGTCAAATGCAGAGAATAATTTCGCCACGCTTAGTGTGTGTGTTAAAATCATTGGTACTTTAACTTAACTCATGTACGACCAGAGACTTTTGGAACGGGCTACAGAGAGCATATGCGACCGCCAACTTTACCCCTGCGGTTCAACTCCGACCTGCCTACCAGACCTCAGGCGAACAACCCTTCACTCCACCTGCACTGATGACAACTCCTGAGCCCATGTAGTTCGGGAGAACATGTCTAGCGACTGAAGAGAGAGAGAGAAGGTATGGGCAACGTCTCTGCCTCTACTGTGGTCTAGCCGAACACATCCTCCGCAACTGCCCGTCAGGACCAAAAGACCAGGCTCCTCAGCAGAGGGGATCCTGGTGAGCCACATGTTATTTCCCCAGGAAGGAAGGAACCCTGGCATTCTGTTTCCCGCTACTCTGGCATGGAACTCCAAGACTGTGCAAGTGGGGGCTCATTTGGACTCCGGAGCGGACGAGAGTCTGATCGACTACGAGTTTGCCCAGCAACCTGGCATTACTCTTGTGCCCTTGGACAAGGTTCTTCCCGCTCAAGCCCTAGATGGGCGCCCGTTGGGACCCATCAAATACCGCACGGAGGCCCTGTCCCTGACCTTTTCAGGAAATCATGTCGAAACTATTAGTTTCTGGGTGCTGGAAGCTGCCGTCGCTCCGTTGGTTCTCGGGAGATCTTGGCTGAGGCAACATGACCCACACGTCTCCTGGACATCGGGTAAGATCATGGCGTGGAGCACCCTATGCGACGCTAACTGCCTCAAGTCTGCATCTCCTCCGATCAGCAAACCCGGACACAATATTCCTCACGCTGATCTGGCCCAGATACCGGCTTGCTTCCACGATCTCGCCGCTGTATTCAGCAAGGAGCGTGCACAATCCCTTCTTCCTCACAGACCCTACGACTGCACTGTCGAACTGCACCCCGACGCTACCCTGCCATTCAGCTGTTTGTACAACCTGTCACTCCCCGAGAAAGAAGCCATGAAAGACTACATTACGGAATCCCTAGTTTCTGGAATCATCACACCGTCTAAGTCTACATTGGTGGCTGGATTCTTTGTTGTGGCCAAGAAGGATTGATCATTAAGACCCTGCATTTACTACCGTCATTTAAATAATATCACGGTAAAAAACAAGTACCCTCTACCCTTGCTGAATTCTTCTTTTGAGCCCCTAGCTCCGGCCACAATCTTCACCAAGCTGGACTTGCGGAACGCCTATCACCTAGTTCCGATCAAGGAGGGCGATGAGTGGAAGATGGCGTTCAACACCCATCTTGGGCATTACGAGTATAAGGTAATGCCCTTCGGACTTACCAACGCCCCAGCTGTCTTCCAGACACTTGTAAACGGCATCCTGTGGGACACGCTGGACATGTTCGTCGTGGTCTACCTGGACAACACCCTGATATTTTCTCGCAACCAGCAGGTTCACCAACAGCACGTCCGTCTCGTCCTACAGCGTCTGCTGGAGAACCGGCTATTCGTCAAGGCGGAGAAATTTAGTTTTCACGCGTCTTCTGTGGAGTTTTTGGGATTCATGGTCGAGAGGGGCCACGTCAGCAGTTTTGACTTGGCCACAACCCTCGACCAGGACGGAACTAAGGAGGTTCGTAGGGTTTGCTGGCTTCTACCGCCGTTTTATCCAGGACTTCAGCAGAATTGCCGAACCACTTCACTCCCTCACTTCGACAAATTTGCCTTTTCTTTGGACTCCTGAGTCCAGCAAAGACTTCGAGGGACTAAAGAAGAGCTTCATCTCCGCTCTGGTCCCCATACACCCGGACTTGGATTGTCCCTTCTTGATGGAGGTGGATGCGTCTGACTCAGGGTTTGGAGTTATACTCTCTCAACACTCCAAAGTTGACAATCCGATTCACCCATTTGCATTCTTTTCTAGGCGTCTGTCGCCGGCTGAGCGGAATTACAATGCTGGAAATAGGGAGTTATTGGCGGTTCACAAGGCCTTTGCAGAATGGAGACACTGGTTGGAAGGAGCCAAACAGCCAGGAGATCGCCAGGCAAGATGGCAACAATTTTTCTCTCGCTTCGATTATATGCTTTCTTACAGACCGGGGTCGAAGAACACTAAGGCTGACGCCCTTTAGAGACAGTATATTGAGGAACCCTCCTGCCCATACGACAATGTTTTTGGTGGCCATCTAAGGCAGCTGACAGACGTGAGTTCATCGCTGCTTGTACCACTTGTGCCCGCAACAAACCCTCGCACAGACCCCCCGCTGGTCTCCTGTGCCCTCTGCCAGTTCCTGCCCGTCCATGGTCTCACATTGCCCTGTATTTCGTTACGGGATTTCCGACTTCAAGAGGTAACACCACTGTACTCACCATTGTCGACCGCTTCTCCAAGGCAGCTCACTTCATTCCGCTTTGCAAGCTTCCTTCCTCCTCTGAGATGGCTGACCTCCTCATGCTGTATGTCATCAAGCAACACGGCATCCCGATGGATATCGTTTCGGACCGGGGCCCACAGTTTACCTCCTGGGTGTGGAGAGCATTCTGCAAGGGGATTGGGGCCTTGGTCAGCCTCACTTCAGGATACCACCCTCAGAACAACGGGCAGGCAGAGAGAGCCAACCAGAGTTTGGAGACCATGCTGTGCTGCGTTGCTAACCGCCAGCCAGCCTCGTGGAGCAAGTTTATTCCCTGTGTTGAATACTTCTACAACACCATGAAGAGCTCTGCTACCGGTATGTCCCCCTTTGAGTGTTCACTGGGTTATCAACCCCCTATGTTTCCCCAGCAGGAGCAGGAGATCGGTGTTCCCTCTACGAGGGCCAACGTCAAGCGGTGTCAGAGGGTGTGGAGAGCCGCTCGGGCGGCACTTGAAAGAGCTACGGAGAGGATGTGACGCAGTGGCAACAGGCGTCGCATCTCGGCTCTATCCTATCAGCCGGGACAACTTGTTATGTTGCTTGCCAAAGAGCTCTACCTTCAGGTACCTTCGAAGAAATTAGCCCCACGTTATGTTGGACCTTATCCTACTGTGTCTGTGATACACGCTGCTTCTGTCAAGTTGGCTCTCACACCCTCGGTCAAGCGACATCCAGTTGTGCATGTGTCCCAGATTAAGCCGATAGCGGAGAGCGCTCTGTCCCCTGCCCCCGCTAGGTTCCTGGAGAATGGCGACCTCGGGGTTCGTCAGCAGGATAGGGGACTTGTGTACTTGGTTGACTGGGAGGGTTATGGTCCGGAGGACAGATCTTTGGTGCCGGCCTCCTACCTTGCTGACCCCACACTTCTTGAGGATTTCTACCGTGCCAACCCCGGTGCTCCCCGTCGCTCGTCAGGAGCCTCGCCTAAGGAGGGGGGTACTGTCACGGCGCATGCGCAATCCCTCATGTCTTCTGCTGCAAGCTCGGCCGGCCGCTAGAAGCTCTGGCCGCATCGCAGGCACGCACTGGTGAGACTGCAGACAATCACTAATCATCGCACCTGGGACTAATGAAGACGGACAGCATAAAGACCAGCGGACCCGAAGATCCAGTGCCGTAACATAGTTCACTCTCATAGTAAGCATCCCGTCTCTGGTTTCCCTTCCGCATACTTGCTCTCTCTCTGTGCCTTCCCTGTTCCCGTGTCTTATGTCTTTTGTGTACCCCGCAGTGCTTCCCCTGTTTCCCGTGATCGAGCTGTGTGCCTCGACTTCCCTCTGGATTCTGGACTGCCTCCCTCGATCCTCGACCCCTGCTTGGACAAACCTAGGATAAACCTATTGAACTGATCTCTGCCATTTTGTCGTCTCCTTCTCCCACCGTACGTAACAAAAATCAAGGCATGGTGGAGATATTTCATTATGTCAACAAATATTTCGTTTCATGTGTTAGTTTATGGGCCAAACTATATCAGGATATGAGTTTTGATCAATATTGCCCAGCCCTACACTAGTGTTACCGACAATGCTAGCACAGTTTATGGATGTTCTGTGTGTTTAATTGAGTGCTGCAGTTGGCCTTATGATGGCATTGTGTTTATATGTACAGTATGAGTGCACATGTGTATGTTATATCAGTGTTGATAATTAAATTGTGATATTTAAGACATTGCATATTGCTACAAAAAAATGTTTACCGGTGCTAATAATGAAAAGGCTAAGCGTACAGCACTGCAAAGTTAGTGAAATTAAAAGGGTAGAATAAAAGTGATGTGTAAGATGAATGATCAGTGTTTCTAGCGGGGTCAGGAAGGTGGGGGTGCATTGGGGTTTGTGTCCATGTCGGTGGAAATGGGGTGTAAGTACACCCTTACACCACTTATTTCTTTCTTTCTTTCTTTCTTTCTTTCTTTCTTTCTTTCTTTCTTTCTTTCTTTCTTTCTTTCTTTCTTTCTTTCTTTCTTTCTTTCTTTCTTTCACTAAGTCCTGTAAGAGAGTGGGATAATGAAGTGATTGCTAAATTGAGAGCTGCAGCTTGCAGCTTAGCGTTGTCTGCATAACAACATCCGCCTTCTCAACTCGTTGCACCAACAAGTCACCCACAGACATCAACTCATGCAGCGCCTTTTTTGTAGTTTTCTATTTTTCTACTTTCAAACCTTTTTTGGGGGGGAGTTGTTTGGATTTTGTGCATCAGGTTATTGCATGTTGATTGTCTTGAACACATTTTTAAAGAGCATTTGACTTACCGGTAATTAAATCTCATTTAACCTTTTGATGACATATGAGAAATATGTTCATCATTTTTTTGCTTTATGAAAGTATAATCTCCATCACAAGAATGGAGACAAGGGGGAAGAGAAAGAATGGAGAACATCCATCTTCCTTTTTTACCTTCTGAGCTTCACTTGGGATGTCTTCGCTGGACGAGCTCAGATGCTTCATAGCCTCCGGTGCAGCCGCTCCCTTGACGCCACCGGAGCTTTTCTTCTTGTCAGCCTCGTCATCTGATGACAAAGGTTTGCCACTTAGATGTCCTGCCAGCTCGCTCAACTTCTTCCTTAGCTTCTCTTCCTCGTTACCCGACGGCCCTGATGCCTGCCAAGCATCAAACGTTCATTGATAAATATCATAAAGTCAATATAGTTATTATTCTGAAATGTCCTGCTTCACCTTATCAGGCGTTATCTTCTCCTCCAAACGATTCAGCAGGCTTTCGATGGCGGACATACGTTTGCTTAACTCGTTTATCTGCACAAACAAGTAGAAGGAACATCAGCATGGAAGTATAGTGTAGTGAGCAGCGTACACAATTTAATGTAACACTTTTAGCATTAAAAAAACAAACATTTGATTTGTATTTCTATACACCAAGATAATCCATCAATCTCACAGGTGTGGCATATCAAAATGCTGATTAGACATATAACATAATTTTTGCACAGTAAATAAATAAATAAGATACTAAAATAAAAGGCTACTATAAAAAGTGCAGATTCACTGCATTGGTGATTTATGAGGGTTAACAAAACCAGTCAGTGTCTGGTTTGACCACCACTAGCCTCATTCAACACAACACATCTCTTTGGCATGAAGTTCATCAGGTTGTTGATTGTGTCATTTTTGTCCTCTTTAATGGTTGTGTGAAATTGCTGGATATTGGCAGGAAGTGGAACATACTGTCATATACACTGATCCATAGCATCCCAAACATGCTCAATGGGTGACATGTTTACTGAGTATGATGGTGCAGGACCTGGGATGTTTTCAGCTTGTGTGTAGACCTTTGCTACATTGTGGATAGACTACAAAACAACGGAGGTTAGAATCTCATCACGGTATGTCTGTGCATTCAGTATGCTATCAATAAAACACGTGTGTGTTGTTTATAACATGCTTCCCATAACGTGACTCGGTTGGGAGTGTGTCCGTGCCAGCAACCTGAGGGTTCCTGGTACGATCCCCAGCTTCTACCAACATGGTCACGTCCGTTGTGTCCTTCAGCAAGAAACTTCACCCTTGCTCCTGATGGATCGTGGGTAGCGCCTTGCATGGCAGCTCCCGCCATCAGTGTGTGATTGTGTGTGTGAAGGTGTGTGTGAATGTGGAAATAGTGTCAAAGCGCTTTCAGTACCTTGAAGGTAGAAAAGCGCTATACAAGTATAACCCATTTACCATAAGCCCACCCCACCAAGGACCAATGACATCAGCAAATGCTCACCCACACGACACCGGGATTCAGCTGTTAAGAGATCACCTCTCCCAAGAGTCAGATGTTATCGAATGTGAGCCTCTACCCACTCAAGTTGGTTACAACATCGAACTGCAATCAAGTGGAGACATTGATGAGGATAACGAGAATGCAAATAAGTTTCCTTGAGACGCTTTCTCACAATGTGAGCAAAAAAATTTGGTGATGCAAATAGAGCTCCAGGTCTGGTGTGGTTAGACGTGGTGTGTGGTTGTGATGCTGGTTAGATGTACTGCCAAATTCTCTGAAACTCTTTTGGGGGGGGCTTAGGGTAGAGAAATGAACATTTAATTCCCATGCAGCAGGTTTGGTTTACAATCCTGCAGTCAGCATGCCTAAAGGCCTACTGAAATGATTTTTTTTTTATTTAAACGGGGATATCAGATCCATTCTATGTGTCATTCTTGATCATTTTGCAATATTGCCATATTTTTGCTGAAAGGATTTAGTAGAGAACATCGACGATAAAGTTGCAACTATTGGTCGCTGATAAAAAAAACGCCATGCCTGTACCGGAAGTAGCGTGACGTCAAAGGTTGAAAGGCTCCTCACATTTCCCCATTGTTTTCAATGCAGCTAGAGCGATTCGGACCGAGAAAGCGGCCATTACCCCATTAATTTGAGCGAGGATGAAAGATTTGTGGATGAGGAACGTTAGAGTGAAGGACTAGAGTGCAGTGCAAGACATATCTTTTTTCGCTCTGACCGTAACTTAGGTACAAGCTGGCTCATTGGATTCTATACTCTCTCCTTTTTCTATTGTGGATCACGGATTTGTATTTTAAACCACCTCGGATACTATATCCTCTTGAAAATGAGAGTCGAGAACGCGAAATGGACATTCACAGTGACTTTTATCTCCACGAAAATACATCGGCAAAACACTTTAGCTACGGAGCTAACGTGATAGCATCGTGCTTAACTGCAGATAGAAACAAAAGATATAAACCCCTGACTGGAAGGATAGACAGAAGATCAACAATACTATTGAACCATGGACCTGTAACTACACGGTTAATGCTTTCCAGCTTGGCGAAGCTTAACAATCAATCAATCAGCTTTATTTGTCCATTCTTACATGTACAAGACACATAAGAACTGAAATTACATTTTCGGCACAATCCCGCTAAGAGCAGACATACGTTACAGGGAGACAAGACGGGACCGCCAACGGATCAGCCACTTAGAGCGCTCCTTAAAAAGGTGGGAAAAAGGTGACAATGGGGAAGGCGGGAAGAGTAAAAAAAAATATCAGTCTGAGGCTGGACCCTCAGGAATGGTCCAGACTGAGTCCGAGGAAAAAACCTCACATAGCATGGCACACATAAACATGGTACATGTAATCACAACAACTCGCAACAGAGTCATCCAACAGGGCTTTGGAGGCCGGCAGCTGCTGTTGAGCGCTACTCAGCCCCCACAACCCCGGAGGAATTAAGCAGTGGTGAAGGCGTTGATTTGGGGAGGGGTGTGTGCGTGCATGTATGCCCAATTAACTTGGGTGAGATGTTGGAATTGTCTTTATGGGCCGAGGCCGGCCCCAAGAGTTCAAGAGTTCAAGAGTCCGACCCAGGTGCTTTTGAAAAAAAGGGAAAGGTCAAAAGCGTCCATCTTTGAGGAGTCCTCAGGGGAGTGTTTTCAAACAGCCTGTTCCTCAAGGCCATTCGAGGGAGTCAAATCGTAGATTAAGATGTTGTTTTTTCTTCGAGCAGTCAAAACAATGACATTCCTGCTCTGTATGCTGGCTCTGACAATTCCAATTTATTCTTTCTCTAACTTCATCAAGATGGAATCTACCTTGCGATTCAAATCAGCAATCGCTCCAGTCTGTGATCCCACAGCACGACCCAATCCTTCCATTGCGTTGAACAGCCTGTTGGCCCCTTGAGTGGCTGCCATCGTCTTCCGAATTTGACGATACACCAGAGCAATGCCCAGCCCAATCAGCAAATGCCCTGCGATCACAGCTCCAAATAGGTAGATGTCTTCCACGTCCTCGATGGAAAGGACTGAGAGGCACATGATTCTCCAAGTATTCCAGGAATCTCTCACGTACCCCGCAGCAATGGTTCCATCAGGGCAGCCAGGCTCCCCCGAACCTCTTTTCCTTGTCGAAAAGACTGTGTCAATTGCGTCGAGAGTCCAGTTGATCAAATTCATTTTGATGTTTAGATTTGAGGACAGCTCAAGAAAAGAGGCTTCAAAATAGTGCAGACAAGACAAAAACAAAGAGAGCAAGCAGGGAAGGAGGGAGCGGAGAAAAATGCGACCGCCCTCACCAGAGGCAAGACAGAAGACAACAATGCTGTTGCTAACGACGCCATTGAAGCTAACTTAGCAACCAGACCTCACAGAGCTATGCTAAAAACATTAGCTATCCACCTACGCCAGCCAGCCCTCATCTG